>NC_092369.1:12356635-12656635 GCF_030848805.1 Temnothorax longispinosus
TGTGCACTGAAAGGTATAAAACGTCGTTCTCTTTCGACTTCTTGCTGATTCTTCAAGTATCATCGGTTTATCTCGCGTGAAAAGCGTGTCATATATCGTGAGTTTCTTGATATCTTATATATATCAATGCCGAGTACAAGATTTGTCCAACGAACGTTGTTGTTGAAAACGTTATTGTGATAAAAGTGAAATCGGGAATTGTGTATACATCATTTATTAGTAAGTTTACACACTAAGTTTATTAGTAAAAAAGTATTGAAGAGAATAAAGATCAATTTTAATTTAGAAGTGAACAACAAGTATAATTTAGTGCGAAAGTACACTGATAACAATTCCAGCTTACAAGCACCTCTCTAATATAATTAGTAAAATACATTTTATTGAATAATATAAGAATTAATGTTCACTGTACAATTTGTTCAATTCTCGTATTTTTAATAAACTCTTTGTTTAGTTCTGTGACAAGTGCTACTACTTGAAGAGTTTAGGTATCGCAAACCAAGAATTACATTATAACCTATAATAGAAGTAATATCAAATTGCATGTAGCTCAATTTATAAACAACTCGTCAATAAGATATGCAATTCGCAAAGAATTTATATCAATTAGTTCTAAAGCATTTTAGCTTTAGAACTGAGCATATGTATTTATTCGTAATCACATATCAATTCTTATTCTTTACCTTTTTTTTTAATCTTGATCATATAATATAATCATATCATTAATGAGTATATGCAATTACTGAATTTTATGCTTTTACTGTAATAGATACAAGACTGGTACCATGGCAGCCAAGGAGGAGGCAAGCGGCACGACGACTGACGCAAAGACTGAAGAAACGCCAGATAATTCAACAACGGAGGACGCACCAACTAGTCTAGAAACCATTCCCGAGGGAAACGTGGCACGAAACGAGCTTCAGACAGCGCCGAAGGACAAATCAAAGAGTATAATCTCAATTTCATTTACATACAATTTTACAAGTGCATGTAACAAAGTATATTTAAGTGGATTTTATCTTTAAATTTTACAGTTGATATATTGCTGAAGGCTACTGCCAACGCTCCGATCATGAAGCAGAAGAAGTGGTCGGTCTCTCAAGACAATCCCATTGGACGGATCTCCGAATTCATAAAGAAGTACCTCAAACTGGACCCCAACGAGAGATTGGTGCGTTTAAATATTTATTTCTGATTTCTTTTACCAGTGCAGCGAAGCGAATAGTGAATTCTTATCTTCCAGTTTCTCTACGTCAATCAGACGTTTGCACCTGCTCCCGATCAGACGGTGAAGAACTTGTACGATTGCTATGGCGCCGACGGAAAGTTGGTCATACATTACTGTAAAAGTCAGGCGTGGGGCTGAGATTCGTTGAAGTTAATTTACCGACGTTAATTTTTCCTGACAAAAGAACCATATATAAATTTACACGAAACACATTGTGATAATTTTAACTTTTTATTTATAATATACATATAATTCTAGCTTTATATTTATGATATAATTATGATACTGATATTCACTTTATTATTGTTTTGTAGGAAAATCCTTGCTGGAATTTGCGTTCGGTACAAAAATGCTCACAGTTTTATTGTATGCATTTTAATATAGTAATATTAGAACCTCGAGTAAAATTAATCAGTCTTACGAAATGATTGTACATTATGTCTTTGACGTAATGGATCTTCTACTGCATGAGTTTGAAGACTCTTTCAGATTTTCCATCGTCCTCGCTTTGCTGGATGATCCGTCGTTCTTAGCGTCCCTGCATCGACATTGGTTTGATGTACTTGCACTTGACTTGGAGCTTGCCGAACTCCGCGATACGCATTTACAAGCAGGCATTCTCTCTTTATTTGGGCGGATTTCTTTTTTAGAATCTTTACATCGATCGGAAGCAGCTGACAGCGGCTTTTGATCACCTGACAAGTGTCATTATTAAATAATCAAATGTGAATTGCAATACCGTGTAAAGTTTATGTTGCCCTGACAAATCTGTTTACTTTATCATACGTTGAAGAATATAACATACTTGTACACGACGAAGTAGATTTTTTGGAGGATTGTACAGTTTGATCCGCCACGACACTTGCATCGTCCTCCGTTTTTCGCGGAGATAATTTATCCACATCCGCGTCGGGCAGGCTACGCGCAGAGTTAGCGGTTCTTCCTGACTGGCCCACGCTCTTGGAATCATTTAAGGCCTCGGACGGACATTTCCAAATCATAATCGTCCCGTCGGCGCTAGCCGTCACTACGTGCTTGCAGTCCGTGCTGAACTTACACGCGGTGATTATCGCGGCGTGTAAAGTAGCAACATGGGTGAGATCCGCGCTGTCATACTTCCAGATCTTGACGGTGCAGTCATTGGATCCGGTAATGAAGAATCGACCGTCCGGACTGATGTCTATACAGTTCATCGTTCCGGCGCTAGAACCCTCGACCTCCCGCACTAGCGAGCCGTCCAGAGTCTCCCAATAAGCGATCTTCCGATCTGTACCGCATGTCAAGATCTGAATACCGTCGGGTGTGAATTGCGCCATCATAAACATTGTGTTTCCCATAAGAATATGTTTCCTAGTGCAGCGTCTGTTACGAAAAGATTTTCGCCTGTTTAAGAAAAACTCACTCCTACAACAATTTAATATTTTACAGACGAAACTCACATTATATCCCAGACAACGCACGTGCCGTCCGTACTCGAGCTGATCAGGTCTTCGTTGTTGCTCGAGATGTGCAAGGACATTATCGGGCCCCGATGTTCTTTCAGTATACTGATCAATCGTGGCACATCAGTTTTTATGTCCCAAATACGTACCTGGAAATCGGATAAGTTCCAGAAAATGTATTGAAGTGTAATGCATAATTAATATAGATGTTAATTTTTCTACAGGAATATAATGATCTAGTTCAATCGTATAATCGGCGTTAAATGGCATTTTGTAGAACGTGAGATAAATCACCTGGCCATCGCAGCCACCGCTAATCAGCGTATTACTGTCGGTCGTGACAGCGATCGTCGACACGGCTTTTGTATGAGCGTTATGAATGGAAAAATAAAAGTCCCCGTTATGCGGTGAGAACACTCTTATTATGCCGTCGTTCCAAGCTGAAACAATGGCAAAAACATTTAATATTGTTTAAACATGACAATGACATGATAATATTTATAAATATGACTAGCTAAATGTACCAGAAAGCAACATTTGGTCGTCGCGCGCAAATTGTAGACTGGAGCAAATAAAATTCGCTACGGTGATACGAACTTTCTCCTTCTGCTTTTCCAGTTGCCACAGCCTGACATCGTTCTTGCTGCCTGTTGCGAATATCTCCGAATGATTGCTACGATTTATTAGAGTGACATTAATCGATTCGGTCGACCGGCGTAGTTGTGAATTCACTATCTTTACCGTGGGAACGCGATACTGTATATGCAGCTAGTGTGACAGGTGACGAGTAGACGCATATGAAAATTTGACAGCTGAATTTGATAGATCTCGCACCAGGATGTCCCGGCCACCACGAATTCGTTCTGATGCAAAACCATGGACGTCACTGCGCTGCACACGTTTTCTGCTTGATGCTGATAAAAAGAAGATGACAATTATGATTTCAGTCATCATAAATTCGCGAGTTATTTGTATATCTTCAGCTTTCGTCATTAATTTTTGTTTTCACATTTTGCAATAGCTTTATATCTTTTTCTTCTTTTATTGTTAATCGCGAGGTCATTGTCTGTTCCTTTTTTGCAACATATTTGCCGTGAAGCGACTTGAACGACTCACGGTGAGGATCTGCGGCGTATTAGGAAACTTGGACGGCTTGCGCGTTCGGTTCTCCTTCATGGTTATTATCTGGATCAACTCGATGGTACCGTCGCCAGTACCGACCACCAGTTTCCCGCCCTTTAGAAGCAGCAAACTCCTCACTCCGCCTGCGTACAGATCGCCCTCGCCCGTCTTCATTTTCCTCGGGTCGCGCGTTATCTTCGAGTAGCAGCCGATCATCACCGGCAAGCGTGCCGGCTCTCCACATTGCAGATCGCCGCGCAGATTCAATCTGGAAAAGAGAAGACAAGATTGAACAAGAATGAGGACAAGTGGCGAATGGTATGAAGATAAAATGTAGGCGATACGGCAATTAAAAGAAAAATATTAATTGAATAGCTGCGAATACACTTTTCCACAGGCGTCTCTATGACCTTGCTGTAATGATATCACCGGAAGAAGTGCCGCAGTAGATGATCTCGTCCCTCTCGTCCACGGCAACGCAGTTGACGAGGCGCTTCAACTTGCCCACTTCCACATCGAGATTATGCATCCGACGCTTCTCCGCCTCGATCCGCCAGATTTTTAACGTCCTGTCGCCCGCGGTAACAAAGCACTCGCCGTGAAGATTCGTCCTTGTTATGTTATTCGCATTGCCGCTCGTATCATTGCTGGCGAATGATCCTGTAGAGGATCTATTCTCAATTAATGTATATTTACAGATTGAATTCACCACGCACAGATCGCGAAAGAACGGGGATGGAGAAATCTCTGCGAAAAACATTCTATGTTTCTCAGATGTACATCCCAATGGAATTTTTCGTGCAGATCTGTACGGAGTATCGATAAGAGAATCGAGGGAAAGATACCACATATAAGAGAACTCTTCCGGACGTCCCAGACGACCACGTTGCCGTCGTCCCTGCCGCCGAGGCTCACGAGGAAGTCGCTGTTGCAGGTGAAGCACAGGTCCACGACGCCGACCTTGTGCGTTTCGTAGCTACCTTTCATCGTGCCCTCCTTGTAATTCCATACGATCACCATGGCCTGCGACACGAAGACGCGCGTGACTGGTAAAACCGATAATACAATTGAATCGCTTATGGGAATATTAAAGACGTATATGCACCTTGAAACCGAGATGATTGTTCTGCCCGGAAGCGACGTATTCGCCACACGGAGAAACGCACAACGTCGAGACGTTATTAGTGTGGCCGCTGAGGAATCGTTGCTCGCCGGTTTCGATGTTCCTTATGGCGACCTTGTGACCCATCGGATAGAGGAGATGCTTGTCATCCGGATGCAATCGCAGAGCATTCTTTGTTATGCCTAAAAAAATAAAGGGATATGCAAAATTGTAAATATGTAGTTTGAAAAACTACGAAGTGGTGTACAGTAAATAATTGTATCTAGATATATGTGTGAAAATTTTAGATGTAAAGCACACGCTTCATAAGATCTCGATTTATCAAAAAATTATTTTCCGATTTCAGAAATTTAAATCTTGTCGTGAAATTTACATTCCTCGGCTTTGTGAATAAAATAATAAAGGAAGAGATAACAAATGCCGATTTCTGTACGAACCGTCGAAGGTGATTATTCCGATCGTTTCGAGATCCTGGGGCTCCATGTCGCTTCGTTATTCGTTCATCAACTTTACGATAAATATGTGCGACATAGACTGTGCGGAAACAACGTAAACAGCGTCACCGTGGTGATAAATTGATTGTTTACGCACCCTCGTCAACCCCTTGGTAGCAATATATTTCGTATGATTAACTTTTATCTTTTCAAAAGAGGTACAAAAAAGCACCAAATACATGCGTTAGAGCGTCAGTTGAATGCAAAGAAATTATTGCACAAAACAATGTTTCTTTTAATACATTAAAAAGTTTAAAAATAGTATAATTAAACTTAGAAATGTTATAGAAATGTTACAAACTACGTTATAACTTCAAAATGTTATCGAAATGATTTTGAAATATAAAAATATATATTTAAAAACATTAAAAGCAGATAATATTTATAATTCTAAATATTTCGTGATATGCGTTTAATCATTTCATTCATGATATTACATATTATATATATGTTGTATATATTATTCTTATAGATTGATATGAAATGTAATTTAATCTATAAGATATAGTGTCTGTACGTTCACACAAAGTTTAACAGAAAACGACAAACATCACTACTGACTAATTATTTGTTTTCACAGCTTCAATCCGAGCATGAACAGTTAAAAATGCTGTACAAAGAGGTATTAGAAAAATACGCAGATGCAATAAGTCACGAAAATCCAAAACAGAAAATAAAACATACCATCTATTTAAAAGACAAAATATTAAAGTTACAAGAGGTGTGCGGCATAGTTTCGCTTTTTGCAATTTTGGTGTCTTCTTTGGCTTTTTGCTTTCTTTCTATATTATACATATTAATTGATAATGTACTCAACTAATTTTGAATTGTACATTCGATTTAAATCAAGAAATCAGATAACTACGATAAAAATAAGCCTCGCCGATCTTGATATCTAATGATAGCGCATAAGTATTTTTTCCTTTATGTATACTTTCGGGATTTTTTGCAGCCTTTGTATAAAATTAAAAAATAAATTGTAAGAGAAATATAGATTGACGGATTACAAAAACGTGTTATTTTTTTAACTCTTAAATGCGCAATTTTTCGTAACATTCTGAGTATTTTTTAAATAAATAATGGCTTTCTGGGCCTTGCCATCCAGAAGAGAAAGAAGGGTCATAGAAGGCCCTTTATATTACAGATGTGCAAAGCTGCGCGTTTTCAGTTCGAACTTCATAAGAAAGAGCTACACGGAGCATCGAAAAGTCGCTTTGCATACGTGCAAAACTGCGCGAAGGGTTAATTAATTATCAATCACGCGTCGCTTGGAGAACTTCGTGTATCGTCGCGACCGACTCCATGATCTTGACCGCAAAACGATTGAAACATCGTTTTGTTCTGGAAAATGCATCAAATCACAGTTACATTATATAGGAGACCTTGCGTGTAGCGAAACGAGATAATTAGCATCGATATCGCGATCAGCAACTGGCCGGCGTAAAGACAAGAGTCATGTGAATCAGATTTTATGCGAGAAGCTGAGAGCGTCGCGATGTTAGCGCGTTCGCCATGGGATCATACGTGAAGGGAATTCTTCGGACCTGACGATTACGGAGGACGAGTGGTCTCCGTGTCGAAGGCTAAAATGTCCCGTTGAAGGTGAATGTCTCGTTTCGAACACGCGCTGTTTGCGAAGCCAACAACTTCATTTCCGGTGTACGACAGGAAGGAAGATTTCGCAGGCTTCGCAAAATAAAATGGATTTTATCTCGTGGAGTCGCAATTTGATTTTATATAGAAACGTCCCTTGAGTAACTTCTTCTGATCTACAATGTACCGAATATAGATTCGTAAAGGACATGTATCCCCACCATCTTCTGGACCATCCAGAAGGGAAAGAAGGACCTTTACAGATGTGTGCCATATTCTGCACTGTCCAAAAATTCAGATAATTTCGTAGAAAATATTCGCGCGGATTGCGCGTCCGGAGTCGGAGAACCGGCGTGCGGTTTCAAAATGCACTGTTGTGACGCGTTTCGTTGAGGTGGAAAAAAAACGATAAATTGGCGCGTCCCCCTCCGTCGTCGACCGAGTACGCGTTATCGTCGCGTGCCGTAGTGTCAACGTGTTCAACGGCTGGAAAAAACAGCCCGAGAATAAGAGACAGCCCCACTAGTATTCCCCTCAAAAACGTCGGCGAGCGTGCACGCGGCCGATTCACAGCCGAGACCGAACTTATCGCCTCCTCACCGCTCTTTACCTTGAGTTTCTCTCTCGTTCCCCACCCTGGATAATGCGCGACGAGCAACACATTCAGATATAAAAGCGAACTTAACGGGGGTGTCGGATCCAGTCGCTCGCGTGTGGACGACTAGGCGGGGACGAGGCAAAAGGAGGTCCATCCTTCGCGGTGCCGGTGGCTTTGCGTCCGGAAATCTCGGAGCTCCTTGCGGCCCTTGAAGACGAAAGGGCAAGGGACCTCGAGCAAGGAGAACCAAGAGGCGCGAGAAGAACCCCCTCCCCCGGATTTCAGCGATTAATGATTAGGAAAGAGAAGACATCGGTGCGTCGCGTCCTCCAAGGATAATAGATCCCCGGCCCCTAGGATGATCTCCGCGTGGAAAGCATGCTGTAAGTACGATCTCGCGTCGCGATCTCGCGGACGAGTCTCTCGCCTCGTGCGTCTCCCTCCGCGAACCTGCCTGTCGATTAAACACGGTCCGGTCAATTTCTTATTCATCTGTCCGCTGATTCCGAGCGGTTTGCTGATCAACGATTCCATCGATCGTGACGATCTTTGCGGTCGCGCACGTGACTATGAATAATTTATTTTATCTACCAGAAGCTAGCTGTCAAGTGCCATCAAAGCCATGCAATCGTAGCGGAAAGAATTGTCGATATTTAGAACGCAAAAAAGAAAAAGAACCAGTCGACAAAATCGTTGAACGTCGTTTCGCAATCTTTCGAGTGAGTGATATGGTTGTGATAACGATCATGAGCTGAATAATCATGATGTGAAAAATTCAATCGACGTCGAATAAGTTAACAACTCGTTGGCAATTTGAAGATGAACGCCAACTATACTCGCCGATTCAATTTCTTGGAAGGGAAGATTTCATTATGAGTTTTGATAAAAAGTGAATACAATTACCCAGGTAGAACAGACAGTCACAATAAAATCAAAATGATTTCAAAATAATTTCAAAATGACCTAAAAATCGTCATTCTACAATAATTTTGACATCATTTCGATATTCTACTTGAGTAAGTAGCATATATTAATATGCTTATATAAAAATGGCGTTGGAAACAAAGTCTATAATTGTACGGTGTGTCAATGTGTTAGAATGCGAAAACAGAATTGCGCGCATCGTAGCTTCCTCGAAACTGTATCTCTTCGACGGGAACGCGGCTGGCAAGTTTTTAGCGCCTTCATTTTTATTTCGTTTTTATTTGATACAGACATATGATCTTTATTACTGATATACAAGAATGTGATTTCATAGAAAAAAAGTGTCAAATTAAAACTTACATACTCAAATTAACGCGTTTGTTGTTTTGTATATATGCAGCTATCTATAATCTTCTGATAAGAATTTGATAAGCTTTTTCTTGATTGAGCTATGTAAAATGAAATGACTTTATTCAAGTAAGTTTTCTTCGTTAAATGCAATATAATTTCACTTCAAGATTTCCACGTTGTAACTAAAGATATTTTCAAATATTCTTTTATTATATAAAAATTTCAATTTTTGCTAATGCAGCTGCCACCGCGATTCGCTGGCTTTCACGTTCGTCCGACCGCGGGAAATGCCTTGACATTAATTGCAACCCGTTCGTTTTCTCGGATCACTTCCTGACGTTCACGCGCAAAAGAACGCGCGAGGGTGCCACGATTCCCGTTAATAATAATTAATCGTTCCCTTTAATTGGATCGGGCCGGAACGTAACGGAAACCGATCGGCTACCTAAAAGAATCGGAGGCGCAAAAAGCCATCAAGAAAAGTGAAAAGAAATCCCGGAAGCACCAATCATTGTCTCTATTTGTCGATCGCCGATCGCGACCGATTTTTCTCCACCTTCCTTTCTCTTTCTCTTCTGCGAACCTTGACAGAGACGCGACCGCGTGACGATCGGCTTTTCCGGAAATCGAACTCTTGTATCACATCTCTCCACGAAGATCGCTTTTTCTTTCACATTCCTTCGCGTAGCGAAGAAACGTGAGGCACGAGCGGCGAACGTCCACTCTTATGTGACATCCATGAATCACGCATTCGTTACGAGACTTCGGTGAAACGAACCGCGATTACAGATATCTCGCGAGTCGCTGTATATATTAAGCTGGACAAAAAGTCCTCTTGTCTTTTTTTTCAATAAATCGCTTTTGTCATGCGTAACGTGATTATGTACGCAACGAAGACGAAATAATGAGGCTACCTGAAAGATGGCATAAAATAATCGAAGAGAAACGCTCAGTTTTTTAATAATTAAGTTTTGATTCCAAACGTAAACTTAATTTTGAATATCTTTAAAACAAGAAGACTTCTTGTCCAGCCCGATATGAAGAACAGCCTCGTGAAAAATGAATTTCACGGAGGAAGCCTCCGATATTCCTCTGTTGTATCTTAAAATATAAAATATAAAGATGTAGTATCTTAAAATTCAATTTAATAATAGCTTTTGAGATAATCGATTGTCCAGGAATTTTGCACAACAAATTATAATTATAATTTTGTATGTTATAATTCTGATTACGCTTATATATTTTCGAAGATGATTTGAACTGCACTCGGAGGATCAATATTATATTTTAATTACAATTCACTGAATTATGAGTCAATGACATAACTTTCCGCAAAACTCTTCAATTTCATATTAAATATCCATCATAATATTCAAAATACTTTTTTATTTTGATATTCCATCATAAATATTCAAAATACTTTGAAAGCACAGAGCAATTTAATGACCATAAGTAAATTAAATTAAATCTCAAATGAGTTTCGGCAAACTCACGCGAAAATTCATGCTCTTTCCCTCGCGAGAGAGAAAAATTACGCGATCGATCATCTGCGAAACGTCGATGATTTCTTGCTCGCGTCCTGACACCGCCTTATAACACACGATGTAAATTCAACAATAATTTCCATGCAGCGCGTTTACTTGATAGTTACTTGTGTACGTTAATTTTAGAACGTTTAATGATCATCGTTCGCTCGCGAATAGCTCTGGGGCTAATTACAGAAATTAAATCGCGAGTGCGTAAGTATTGGCCCATACCACTCCGCCGTGACGGAAACACGGGTGTCTCGTTATCATCCTCTTGACGGATCAATGGTAAGAAAGTGAGAGGAACGGAAGGGGGAGAAAGAATATTATCGGAGAATCTTCGTCTCTCTTCGGGCATGTATAGTTTCCGCGAGATAAGATAGCACCCGGCAATAAGCAATCGGTATTCTTCACAGGTAGAGATGTGCGATTTTCAAAATTGTGTATCGCGATTGCAATCTTCCTTAAGAATCACAATGAATGCAATATACATAGCAGTTTGATTTCTATCTTATATTTTGAATTGTGTGTAATTTTGTACCATAAACACAATTTTGAATCACGTGTCATTTTATATCGCAAACACGTACTATTTTAAATTTTCCCTGTTACATTATGTAATTTTAAATTTTGCGACTTTTTTGAAAATTGTATTATATATTATTTTAATTGTTTTAAATCGTAAAATTTGAATTGCGTTTATGATACAAAATTATGATAAAAATTTTTACGAATTAATAAAGAGGAACAAATTTTAAACAGATGGTTAAACCATATCTAGTGTTAAAAATAAGCGTATTAATCACCAACGTACAATTATAACATTTCAATCATTTTGTTTTATTATTTTTTAATATAAATATTTAATGAATAAATACTTTATTATACAAGTGCGATAAAAACCGCATGTATATTTTTAAATCGCATGCGCGATTTTATATTGCAGGTGCGATTTTATATCTCATGCGATTTTACGATTAAAAATCAAATTGCTTATATATATATATATATATATATATATATCGCATTGCAATTCAAGAAAAAAAATCGCGGTGCTATATATTGCAAAATCGCACATCTCTAATTGTCATACGGCGTTGTCCGGCATTGTTGATCGCGATGAAGTGACAAGCCACTTTTTCCACGCTACATTGCACACGTCGCCGTAATTCCAGCTTATTAGTTAACGGCAACAAGGCCGTCGATGTTGAGCTCCTTGCCTATTGTGACGACCGCCATTCACGCCTTCAAATCGAAGGTTTCGCTCGGAAAAACGATTTACCCGGCGGAAAAAAAGGTGGAGAGAGATTCGCGGCTTATTACATTTTATTGCGTTTTATCGTGTCGCGTGATTAGTCGTTAGGTACCTGCCACGATTCCAAACGGTTTGACAAGGAAATTTTTGCGCACAGTCCAATTCAGAATCGGCACTTGTTAATCAATAACAACCGTAAAGAGTAATCTGATTGATAAACTTCTCGCTCATCGCACTCGATTGATCACCGATTTCTCTTTGAAGACCCTTATCGAGCCACGACTTTTAGTGTCTGAAGTTACAAGTGTTTTTGAGAGGTAAGGGAGGCTCAGTTCGACGTCCCGAAGTGTTGGTAGTCGACGATATCACACGATAGCGACTAAGTATTATTTATTTTTGTTACTAGTATTATTTTCATGCGACGTATCTCTCGGGGAAGATAACCGATGGACGTAATTATTTTGCGTCGAAGCCTGCCGTTGACAATGATATATCGCGGGCTTGTATTACCTTCATGCAATATCTCCGGAAAATTTTTGGTAGATAACCGTTGACGCGCGATCTTTTTTTACGAATGAATTTAACTACTCTCAAGATCGATCGTTCAGATCGACCAATGCAGATTTATCCTGCTTATGTCCATTTCTGTCAATGCTGATTAACTTTAACCTCGCTTTAGCTTACGTTTTATCTTTTTCTAATTCTTGGAACTAGGAAAAAATAAAATGTAAATTAAAGCAAGTTTAAAATTAATCTACATTGGATATAGAAATGGATATTTCCCGGGGCATGTACGCGATCTGTCGCCTGTGTGCATGTGCAGCACGTTTGCGTAAACTTCGCGCATGGACGCGCGATATACATGTACAAAAAAAAGCGTCAAATCAAAACTTATATACTCGTATTGTAGGCAAAAATTTAAATTTTAACTACATTGATTTAGTTAAATTAACGTAATATTGAGTAGGAGCAGTGGCGGCCTATATAGGCATGATTAAAAATAACTCAAATTGAGTTTAATTTGACACCACGAATTTAACAGTACGATCACGCGAGACGTTACGCGCGCGTGACTTACGTCGCGCTGACTGCGATTTTGGCAGAAGTGGAGGAGATCGTTGCTGTGTCTTTTTTTATCTCATATAATCAATAAAATTTTGTACGCTCGATCCGAGGCGTTGGTGCTTACATAACGTATCTTACAGTATATATAAATTAAGTAATCGGAACAATGAGTCGCGCCCAACACCGTTCGATTGTTGTCATATCTTTGTGGAACGCGCGGTTTTATCGTAGAATTCCATATCGACGCTTGATTAATAAGTAAACAAAAGATAAGCGTGAACGAAGTAGTTCGGAAATAGAAATATTATCTTTTTTAGCGCGCGAGATAAGTAGATCGCAGTGATTTAATGCGTGAAATGCAAGTTGCATCGACAGTTGAGGTTTTCGACGATGACGTCCATCTGTTTTTCTATCCGTTGATGACAGCGGCACGTTTTCGGGACTACGCTCAGCTCCTCCGTATTCTCAGCTCATTTTTATCATAAATGCGCGCATTTAGCATATAATTTACGTTACATATACTATAGAATTTATCAATAAAAGTGAGCTAAAAATACAATGAGAATACAGACCTGTGAATTAATAATGCCGATAATTCGAAATGTTATCGTCGAATAGATTTCTGATAATTCAGTCTGAAACAACGAAGATTGATAATATAACGTATATGATCCATTTATTTTTAAAATAGAAGATCTTCATATAATAAACCTGTCAACTCGACACGTGGAAAACTCCAAGTGCGTAAAAATGTAAGTGCGCAGATCGAGTAATCGGCTGATTGTGAGTCAAATCGCATTATCGCAAGTTTCTCGTCGCGACGACGAAATGTAATTTCGCAAGTCCGATAATATAGCGTCTACTTCGCGATCTTTCCCCGTTAAACGCAGCAGGCAAATCCCGCGAATTCACACGTCTCGCGCGATTTGCGCGATCTCTGAAATTCTTGGGATCATTACAATGATGCGTCATAAATCAGCGTTGCTGTGTGTGTCGCAAGTTAACTTCCCGCCAATTTATGCGTCCGGAGTGCCAGCCCCGGCGGAGATACCGCGCAGATATATCAGATTCGATAATAATCTACTTCAGCTGCGCTTTGTCTCGTTCGAGCTCTATATCTAAGGAGGGAAAACTGAAAAACAATTCGCTCTATCCCCGGAAATCTATCAACGATATCATTGACTATTGCGAACGATATTGCCTCGGATAATTAAAGTACACTGAGAGAAATAATTATTTTTTTCAAAAAAAATTTTGTTGATTTAATAAAACCGGAAGATTGTATGTTGCCAAGCAGATGATTTGATTGGCTTAACAAAATATTTGTACAAAATATTTCGTTCTTTTTGTTCTTTTTGACTATTTTGTTTGTTGACTATATTGATTTGTTCTTTTTAACTAAATATTTTACACTATCAATTATACATAATATAACATTAACTAAATATTTGTTTGAATAAGTTTACTATTTTTAAAAACGTTAATGTTCTTGGTTTAACAAAATTATTTTATTGAGTTAACAATTGATCATTAACTTAAAAAAAATGATTTTGTATGATATCATTTTCATAATTCAATTATTTTATTTTGTTTAAATAATAGACGTGTACTTAATTCAATAAAATAAATAATTGGATCAATAAATTGAAAAATCAACAAAATTGTTTTGTTGATTCTACAATATTTTTCCCTCAGTGTAGGCATCTGTGCGGTAAAGTCAATATAGTGTCATCGCTTGTTGACACGCAACATCAGTTAAGTGCATAAACCTCAGGAGTAAAGTGCATATCTCGCAGGTTCTGCAATAATAGTCCAGATAGGGCTGCCCTCCCCTCTCCGTGTCCTCTCTCGATCGCGTTTTTCCCCTTTCACGCTCGTGCGTGAGTGAATTTAACGCGGCGGGAATAACGAAAAAGAAACAACAGGACATCCGTCGACGAAAGGAGAGAAAGAAAAAGGAGGAAGTGTTACGAGGCGCGCGCGTGTCTGTATGCAAAAACGATAGCGCAATTACGATATCCTGATTGGATTGCGCCACAATTGAGCTCGAGAGCGCGCCGTGTATACGACCCACAACCAATTATATAATGTTTAATATCGATAATCGAGTGTTTAATACATTATTCTTGTAATATGAAGCAAACAGGGGATCGTTATCTCGATTGCGTGGCGATCACGAGGCTCCCCTGATTTACGAATCGATCGAGCGCGATCTCTCCTTTTTTCTTCCTTTTCCTTTCTTTTCCTCGGGTGAAGGCGAACCTCCCCGACTTGAGGAATTTTTCCTGTTCCCGAGAATGCTCTCTCGAGGGGCTACGGGCTACTGGGTCACCTCCCGCGAAAATTAGCCCCCCCCTTCACCGCGTGTGCGATAATTATATTGATCAAGCCGTTAGTTCAGCGGTTTTCGCTAGACACGCGAAAAAAGCACGCGGTAAAATTTCCGCCGACCACTTTTTCCTAAGACGAGAGTGATAATTTCGCGCGGTTTTTCCCCACACGTAATTTCGCGGCTTTGCACGAGGAAAGTTCGGGCGTGAAGCTCGATCGCAGAGTTAATGAGATAACGAACGGAATAGACCCAGTCGCGAGTACCTGGAAATCTCGTCTATTTAACAACAACGAACGAACGGCGAAACTCACTCTGAATTCCTTTTGTTTAGCTTTCACGTGGACGATCTTGCAATCTTTTTTACGATAAAGGTATTTCCGAAGTATTTCCACAATAAGTTACAAATCGATTATTCGCGAGCGGGATTATATTCGGCTTTACGGCAAGATTGCCAATAATACAATCTGTTGCGTATCTTATCAATTGATCGGTACATCACGCGACAAAATACACAAATATGAAGATAAGTGTCAGAATAAATAAATGAAGGGTATATCCGAGTAGCATCACGTGCATGGAGGTATAAACAGATTAACAAAGT
This sequence comes from Temnothorax longispinosus, assembly GCF_030848805.1. NCBI lineage: Eukaryota > Metazoa > Arthropoda > Insecta > Hymenoptera > Formicidae > Temnothorax > Temnothorax longispinosus. Next base: position 12,372,290 of record NC_092369.1, read on the forward strand.
TTTGTTTCTATTGGTTTCGACCGAACCTTCAACGAGTATCAATTAGAAGCTTAACGTCTCTAATAATAATGGCCCGTCTCTTTTTAAGACACACTTGCCATTGCGTACAATGTTATGCAATTTGCTAGAAATATACAAACAGCGGGGGTCCTGCAATCTCACTTTTACCTCAAAAACGCGTTCTCGCATATGTCAAGCGTTTTTCATGTCAATAACACGGCTAACGGAATTCAGATAGAATTTTTACGTGTGCCGTTGCGACACGTGCATCCTCGAATATGTGCCGTTGAAGGCGCCGACGAGGAAAGTTCCAAGTCGCGTACGAGGGAGGAATGGCGATCAGCTCGACGGCTGGACGATCGTGATGGTAGAGCTGTCGAGCTGTCGTCGTATGTAGGTAAAGGCCAGTCGAGGGAGATGCGTTTTTAACGCGACCCCGCGGCAGAAACTTGAGGGAGGTCACGCAACCCTGGATGCAAAATCCTTGAAGAGGCCGAGACGTTGACCGAACGCGCTCTCGTCCTCTTCGTCGCAAAGTGACCGAACGCACAGGTGCGTTCACCGAGAACGCGATGCGAGGCATACCTCCCTCGACGAGGTGCGTATGTCATTGCGTATGTCAGGGCACGTATGTGCGCGCGTACGTGATCGCATCGCGGGCGGACAGCCGCGGAATAGAAAACGCGCGGCCGAAGGTTCATTCACCAAACTTGGGGGAAGGAAATTGATACACGAAGGTTGAACGAACGACCGTCGCTTCGAGGAGGTTCCGTGTTGTCCTCGCATCCGTCGAGACCAGAAGAATTATGTTTCTCTCGCGACATGCGCGAAATACATTATTTCTACCATTAGTATTGGATTTAAAAACGAAAAAAAAAACAGTATTTTTTTTAATTAAAGGCAAGATATATTAGGTAATCAAAAAATGTATGCGGTTTTCGGTAGAATTTGTTGCAATGAATTCAAGAATGAATTGTTTTATCTTGTAGTGATTTGCAAAGCACAAGTTTCTATGTGCATCATAAGGCACATATACGCGTCAATCAATCGCTGCATTTTGACTTGGTGTATTTTTTTTCTATAAATTTGAACCCTTTCAAAATATTAATTGAATCTGGTGTAATTCGGGCTTATTTGCTTTATAAATTTAAACTCGGTTCGAAAACTGCAATAGCATTTCATAAGATATAGGGGAACGGGGAGTAGCCCCGAACATTATTGAAATTCAAGTATCTAGTAAGAAGAAATTCAATATCGCGTATCTATGGCCATTGTTTAAACATTCTGCATATGTCGAGATACGCAGAAAGGCATATTAGAATGTTTAAAAACAATGGCCATAGATTCGCGGTATACTTGAATTTCAATAATGTCCGGGGCTATACCCACTGTCCGAGGCTACCCCCCGTTTCCCTATGTGGCATTTGGAGATGATGCGGTAAGAGAACGTACTGTGCATAGAAATAATTTAAAAATGCTTCCGGAGATAAATCACATGCAAAATAAAACAGTTTTAGAATAAAACAGAGATTGAAGTGGAGGTTGCTTGATTCTTTATTTCTAAAGATACAACGTTTTATTAAAGCGACATTTACAACCTTGTATCTCGTTGGGAAAGGGTTGTAGATTGTGAAAGTGCTTATTTTAATGAATAAAACGTTTTATGAAAATTTCTGCACTTGTTTAATTTTTAATATAAAAAACCGCACAAACTTTTTTGATTACCTGATATTTCTCGATAAACGGGATTTGCCTGAGTGAGTCACAAGTGACCAGTAGAAGAGTAAAGTACAGCGAAAGTAAAGTTTCGCAAAAACTTCGTCGCGCGAATGACTTATTGAACAAAGATCGTAAAAAAAAAGACGTATATATAGGCGATTACGGCGAAATGAGCGACAAATAATCGGATAACGAAATCATAGCCGAGATAAGTGCACGGTAATCAAAGCCTAATAAAAGCGTGAATCTTCGCGGAAAGTGCGCAAATAACTTCTGTGTAAGTAAACTGTATGAGGATTTACTCACCCTGAGATCCTTTTATCGCGAATTATTGCTTCTTGATTATATTTAAACAATAGTAATAAATAATAAAAAAAATTTTGAAATAAACTTTAATATATGTTATGCAATTTAATATATTTTCACAATATTTTTCATTATCTTTAGATTCTCGCGCGACAATCGCTGTTTGCGTCTAAAGTTACGAGTCACGGTGATTAGAACTCGTCTCGGTTGATTAAGTTTTCGAACGATTAGAACTCGCCTCAGTTGACTAAGCTTTCGGAATAGCAGAATTAATGACATGGAATGACGCGAAATTGTGAATTACAGGCAGCCGACTGCCGCAACGATGGATATTCGCTATCATGGGATTTTTGGCGGTCCTGAATGCCTATACCATGAGAATCTGCCTCTCGATCACCATTACGGAGATGACAATTCCGATAGATCACAATTACACAGACAGTAGTTGTCCGGACGAAATAGAATCTGAGGCAAACAATACGACGGTCGATACGACCGATCGATACGACTGGGATGAACGTACGCAGGTAAAAGATACTTTACACGAAATCATACTTTTATTAATTATAATATCAAGATGCCTCATGCCTTTATGATATATTTTATTTTTACCCTTACGTTTTGCCTTTATTTTCGTATTTTTTTTTCTCTCTCATTTATTTTGTGACTTCATACCTTTTCCTTTCGTTCCAGGGCCTCATTCTCTCGTCCTTCTACTGGGGGTACGTCATCACGCATCTGCCGGGCGGGATGCTGGCTGAGAGGTTTGGCGGCAAGTACTCCCTCGGTCTTGGTATGCTCTCGACCGCGATATTTACCCTGCTGACGCCGGTGGTGGTCAAGTGGGGCGAGGCGACCGGTCTGGTCGTGCTGCGAATCCTCATGGGCCTCGGCGAGGGCACGACCTTCCCGGCGTTGAACGCAATGCTAGCACAGTGGACGCCGCCGGAGGAGAGATCGGTAATCGGCTCGCTGGTGTTCGCCGGTGCCCAACTCGGCACGGTGTTCGCCAACTTATTGTCCGGCCTGATCCTGCACGACTACAGCTGGCCCGCCGTCTTCTACGTGTTCGGAGGCATTGGCGTGTTGTGGTTCGTCACGTGGGTGCTGATCTGTTACAACAACCCGGACGAGCATCCGTTCATCTCTGAAAAGGAGGTCAAGTTCCTGCACGATCGTATGAATGAGCACACTCATAAGAAACCACCGTCCGTGCCCTGGCGACACATGCTGCGCTCGCTACCCGTCTGGGCCCTAATCGCCGCCCAGATCGGCCACGACTGGGGTTTCTTCACCTTGGTCACCGATCTACCCAAGTACATGAGTAGCGTACTCAAATACCCCATCAAGAGCAACGGCCTCGTCTCGGCGTTGCCCTACCTCGTCATGTGGTTCAGCAGCATAGGCGCGTCTTGGCTGGCCGACTGGATGATCACCAGGGGCGTCATGTCGCGTACCAACGTGAGGAAACTCGGCACCACAATCGCCTCCATAGGCCCGGGCGTCTTCATCATCGGCGCCTCGTACGCCTCGTGCGACCGAACGCTGGTGGTGGCCATGTTCACCATCGGCATGGCTCTAATGGGTACGTGTACGCGAATTCGCGTCCTTCTTCCTTCTTCTTCTTCTTCTTCTTTCTCAGCTTTTTTCCTGAATATAGGCCTCTTCCATTCTTCAGCATTTCGATCTGCTTGATCTCTGCAGTCAGTTTTTCTCTGTAGTCCTCTGGATGTCGTCCACTCCTCGGAATATTACGATTTTGCAAAATAAAATCCGTGCAGGATCGAGAGATTCTTTTATCATTTTAACACTCTCCATTTTCGATCTTCTACAGGTACCTTCTACCCCGGGATGAAAGTCAATGGACTGGATCTCAGCCCCAATTACTCCGGCACCCTGATGGCGTTGGTGAACGGGATAGGCGCTTTCACCGGTATCTTCACGCCGTACATCGTCGGCGAGGTGGCGTCCGAGCAAACGATGATGCAATGGCGAACCGTCTTCTGGATCGTCCTGGGTGTCTTCATCCTGACGAACATCATCTTTGTCCTGTACGCCAGCGGGGAGGTTCAATACTGGAACGATCCCGATTTCGTCATACGGGATCGGGAGGAGAGGCGGCGCAAAAAAGAGGAAGAAAAGGCGGAATCGGGGGAGAAATCATGAAAATGTTGCCAATGACGCTTTTCCTCGCGGTGCCCCAGAGAGTGTTGGGCTCTTAACAAACATAGCCGGACTTGTTGATAATCTCGTGATCATCCCGAGACATTGTATTTCCTCGACAGATGCATTCTCAAGGCCCGCCTGTCATTTCGCCTCGACTTTCAACGAAGATCTCACATCCGCGTGAAGGAGAGATGCCGGAGAAAGACGCGCGTCGACACCTCTCGCGCATAATCCTTGAATAGTAATTTACGCGCGACATTAAAGTCACGCGGTGCCGGAATGCATCTCGAGTTCACATTAGACCGTATCGCTCAATGCGCCGGCGACATTTACGCAAGCCGAGCCTTTTTCGTCGTGAAAGGAGAAACTGTAAATTGAAGCCGATAGATCAGTAGCGATTGTACATATTAAGGATTAAGTAAAATGTATAGTATAATTTTAATTTAATTGAATAAAACACTAATTGCGCATCTCTATCGTCATTTCTAATAAGAACAATCGAAGTGATCGAGTTCTCTCCTTGGAGAATTCGATTGTTTCTTATTACGAAAGAGCGACCGCGGGTTATACCGACGAGTTGTCGAGTCATCTAGTTATGTTTAAACAGAGCTATTATCTCAGAATATAAAACGAGGAGCTTTAAGGAGCGCTTAATCAACCTGTCAATTTTCTATCGGTGCTTCGTAAATTTCAATATGTATGACACATACGCAATGTATGTTGAGTGATATGCCGTTTAAAAATTTGCGAAATGCGTAAAATATTTCGCGTCGTTGAGTAAGCAACGACAGACGACAATTTCGGCCAAGCGGCACGCCGATTTTACGTAATCTTTCTTTGCGACGATCGCATTGTTACGCGTCACGCCTAATTATACGTGTTCGAATCCCGTTTATAGCGTAATATCGCTATTTATAACGCCATCGCCTAAAAATGCGCTAATTACGAGAGCGTGCCGTACAAATCTCCGCGATTGCCTGGTCTCCTCGTGAACACCTAATTCGAGCGTGCCTTATCAAAAACGGAACGTATGCAAATTGACATGTTCATCAACGAGGATTTTCCAGACGCGAGATCTTAATTTTTCCCCGCTTATAACACGCGATATCCGCAAAATGCGTTTGCGCACGTCGCGGAAATATTTGGCGAGCTTAACGTCAACTTTTTTGCGCGTTCCTTATCTCGCGTTTATTTGCAAGGGTAACCAGCGTGTATCTTGCAAAGATATCGACATACACGCGGCGCGCAACTTATGAATCTAATTTAGTTTTTGTTATTATTATGCTTATTATGCCGGCTTATTAATTCATCGACGATCCGTGTCGCTCTCCGCGAAATCCAGATCAATTCAACTGTTCTCTGCCATTACCCTTTCACTGCTCTACATACGTCAGGGGTCGACAAAATTTTTCTCTGTAAAGGATCAAATAGCAAATATTTTAAATTTTTCGGATCAGAAGGCAAATCGAGGATATATTATGTAGTTATTTGTTAACAACAGGGGAGAAAACAAATGCATGGTTTTATAAAATTTAAAATACATAACAATAACTACACAGTTAGTTTATCGACCTCAGCTTTATATTACCATGCATGATTTCGCAGAATTTCAGCTTTCGCCGAGATTTTTCCAGATCACGCACCAAGGGTCTTTCAATTACGAAACCGTTTCGGAAAGTACAAATGCAGATAAGAAAGTATAAATTAAACCGTTTCGCAGAAAAGTATAAGTGCAGATAAGAAAGTACATGCAGATTTTCGATAAGATTACGACGCACGGAATGTCCAGAGTCGTCGAAATTATTTTTTCGAGCGGCCGATATATTTCGCGATCAATTTAACGTATTTAACGTAACCGAGAGCGAGATATTATAAGAGGCGATAAACGACAATATTAAAAGAAAGCCAGCGGATAGTTTCACGTAGGCGCAAGCGAATGAGAGTCAATTAAATACAGAAATATTCGATTGTGGTATATCGGTATTAAGCACGAGTGATTATTTGGTTGTTCGACGAGCGATCAATATCGGACACAATCGAATATTTTATATATATATTCTTGGGCTTGACATTCTTTATATTTCTTGTCTTTTATCATGCGAGATACAGATCTAAAGTTGTCTCGCGCGATAAGACGCCGATTCGACGTGATAATTCTAGGCAAGTGGACATATCGCTTATTTCACTAGAAAATTATACATACATAATACAATCATATCTGTAATTAATGTAAATATATATTTAATTATATAATATATAATACAATTAAATATATGCATAAATATGTACAATATGAAAAGTTCTGTCACATCGCACAATTAAAAGAGCTTATTTCTCGCCCGCTTGAGCCTCGGCGTTTAATCTTGTGGCATTTGCTAGCCAAATTGCGGAGTAAGTGGAGTATTGCGTGCATTGCACACGCTGAACAACGGATAGCATGGCCGCTCGCAATTACGCGCTATCCGATTTTTAACGAGCCTCACGCAAATGGCGTTTTTTTCCAAAGTAAACGCCAATTAGCCGACGCGCACATCCGCGCGGTGCGGATGTTCTTCCCGCGTGAGAGGGAACACGCCGCGCGATCGCGTACGCGACGACGATTAAATTCACAATGTTGTTCCCCGCGGAAACAACCTGAATTTCTACCGAGGGCGTGTTTCGCGAGGATGCAATTTTTTACGAGGATTGCGTACAGAACCGCGGGAAACGCGGTTCGACAAAAAGACGCGTTGCGTAACCGCCGCGAGACCTGCTTTAGTTGCATTTTATACACCGTGTTCTCCTTTCCTCCTCCTGCCTGCGCTGTTCACCTCGAAATCCGCGTTACGTTCTACAGATAATATATATGCCAACATATACAAAACGCTTCGTTACAAAAGTAGAGGATAAAAAAATTCCCACAGAGAGGACCCGTGCAATCCTTTGGGCTTAACAAACCTACGGACTCGAATTCAACACCGCGGACACTCACAGTAGACCTGTTCTTTTTAACTGAACTTCGATCTTGCACGGTTCATCTTTCATCTCTTCCTTTTCACGTTGGAGAGAAAAAAAGAAAAGATAAACTACGCAAGAAGTTCAGCTAAAAAGGGCCTATACTGACACATTAGGGGAACGGGGGGGTATTCCCGGACAGTGGGTAGCCTCGGACATTATTGAAATTTAAGTATACTGCGTATCTATGGCCATTGTTTAAACATTCTAATATGCTCTTCTGCGTATCTCGACATATGCAGAACGTTTGAACAATGGCCATAGATACGCGGTATACTTAAATTTCAATAATGCCCGGGGCTACCTACTGTCCGGGGCTACCCCCCGTTCCCCTACACACAACCAGCATAAACACACATATTTCCGACTTCATATCTCATTATTCGTATCTGATCATTGTTGCATCATCCGACATTTGTATTCACATTTTACAACTCGATTTGACGCTAGGCCCCAGGTAGCACCCCGATAAAAACAGTACGTGGATCCACGTTATTGCTACGTGGATTCGACGAAATTACGTGGATTCGACGTGGATGTGCCGTGACTGTTTTTATCGGGACATACACGTTTCAAAAATGTTTTATAAGTGTTTTTCCGAAACGTTTTATAACCGATTTCTAGAAACGTTTCTCATGAGTAAAAATGTCCATTCGAAAAACGTTCGATAGAACGTTTTTTTTCCGATAAAATAACGTTTAAAAAACTATTATAGAAACGTTTTGTTTTAATGATGAAGACATTTTAGATAAAGACATTTAAAATTCCTACTTTTTACGTCTTTTGAACGTGTTTATGACGTCTTTGAGACATGCGTGAGAATGTTCTACTAGAAGCTTTATGCATGATGTCTATTCTTTTTCGAAGAAATTCATGAACTGGTGCACATTCGTGCAATAAGTTAAAGTGAAACAAAATATACTTGTCTCACTCTAACTTAATTGCATTACTGATCTGCACTAGTTCAGGAAGGATTCTTCAAAACGAAACACACGTATAAATGTTCTTTCAATGGCCACGTTCAACAGAACGTTTATTTTGCAACTGTTGGAAGTTTTCTAAGCTCAGATTTGTCCGATGACAAATAGATTAAGACCGATAGGACAAAATTAATTTAAGTAAATAAGTGCATATGGATATATGTGCATGAATAAAATGATTTATTATGTGCAATAATTAGTGCAATATAAATTTAAATGTTTCAAAAAAGGCTATTAAAGCTATTATATATATAGATAAAGCAAATATTAATTTTAAAAAGAAAAATTTAACAAATAGGTATTTATTAACTGTAGAAACGTAAAAAAATACGTTTCTTAAATCATGGTTTCAAAAATATTTTTGTTCAAATGTTTTTTAATAGTTCTTTACGGTTATGAAACTATGTATACGTTCAAAAAACGTATATGAAACTAATATGTGCTACCTGGGGGCCGTATTGAAACCAGTTTGGGATCGGATGCCATAACTATATCAGCAAGAAGAAGAAGAAGATAAATGAAGTGAAATGGACGAAGAGTATCAGCCTGCCGCAATTTTGTTTTTATATTACAATAAGTATACATATCTATTCGGTTTTAACATTTTTTTTTTATTAAGCGGTATTTATAATTGATGTAGAGAATCTAAGCCGCTTTTTAGTACTTTTTGAATTTAAAAATAAAACCTAAATTTGAGAAAGTTATAACTTGCTAAAGTTTCTTTGATGACGGCAACTTCAAAATATTTCGCATATAAAGTATGACGTCACAGCATATTTTCGTGTACTATATTTTCTTCAATTTTGAAGATATTGCAAAAATTTAAAAAGTTTACAAAGAAAGTATGCCATGATCTATCAGACCGCTTAATAAAAAAAATTTATGTTAAAACCGAATTTCCCTCAAACGAGGAAACCCATGTCGTTCCGGAGGCTGCGATTTACACACATCCCCCCTTCCCCCGATAATATATTATTATAATAAAAAAAAGCCGACGATACTTTTTTATTTCGTCTGCTTCCGGCATAGGAAGATAGTGCCCCGCTCGTACACTTTGCTCCATATACATGCGTAATTACGCATTCTATTAACATAGTGAACGATATTCACTGGAATGGAATTGCCGAAGGTACATGTATATGTATATCAGAGTTACAAGTATCATTATCGTTCGGTAATAGGTAGAAAAAAAAGTGTACGCAATACTTGCACTACGACTACGAGATGGTGGGATGTACAAGGAGACAGAAGACGCTGGTCTTCCGATTTATATTCATATCATGCAGGAATTCTCGGCGATGCTTCGAATAATCACAGCTGATGATCGCTTTATCACGAATTGGATCGCGATTTTTTTTCACGATATAATTCATTAATTCAAACGCGTTGATTATATATGCGTTTGTATATCGAAATCCCGCTTATCTTTTGCTATGTGATTAGCACACTAGAAATCATGTTAAAAAAAATAATGAGAACATATATAATAACTTATCATGTTTTACCTGATGATAATAACTCTGTTAGTATTATTAATTATTCTACTCTATTTTAATGTATGATATTTATTAATAGAACAAATATTAATTATATGTAATTAAATTAAACATATATAATTTAATAAAAATATATATAATATATAAATAATAAATATTATGTTATATATTTATATACAGTGTAAACACACATACACACAGATTGTTCTATCAACAAACAGAATATATATGTACTTACAGATACCTACACTTCTGTGTGATACAATTAAAATAATTTATAATTATACCTACGCTCAAACGTTGTAATGTGCGAAGAAATTACTGCGGAATGATAACTATGTTTGCATGTTGCAAATATCGACGTAAGTTGTACATAAATCTGTCGAAAACTGATTCTAACTTTGTTCGAATGTAACTTAACTTTACTTTAACATAATATATGTTAATTGCAATTCTAAAATTAAATCTCATGCGCATCTTGATATATTTTTCCAAACTGAACGAGATTTCTTTTTGAGAATCGCTTGCGTAAGTTGCACAAATTGTACACACCATGCCGAGCAATATTTGTGAGATTAACATTAGTAAATAAGTAAGACAAACAGTGCAATATAAGTCAGGTCACAAATATATAGTTCTTATATATATCTTATATATATTTTATATAATATAATCAGAAGCTATAAAAATATATATTTAAAGGAATAAAACTTGTAAATTATTTGTTTTGTACGAATAAATAATACGTATATGTATTATGTTATTGTAAGTACAAGTTCTTTGGTCAATAATTTGAAAAGATGCGATAAGTGAATAAGTATTTCATTGTTTATTTCAGTCCGGTGGAAACGAGAGGAAAATACATAGTGGAATATTTGCCATAACAGTTTTGATGTCCTTGTTGAGCGCATCGAGGTTTTAATGACAGTGGTTCTGCAGAGACAATTGGCCGATGTTTTAGCTGCCGAATCAATTGATGAATCTCATCACTGCAGACTGAATATGTAAAGATCTTATTTTAGCGTAATAACTAACGCAAGATAATATTAAAGTTACACACGCAAGATAGGTTTTACAGTCATATATGCAAGATAATTTTATACTTATACATGCTTTTTGTATAAATGTATGAATGTATTGTGTTCAAATTAATCTATTATCGTAAAAATTCCGTGACATTTTTTATCATACAATTTCTGACATATCTCGGACATTTGAGATGTCTCAGAATGTTATATTTGCACTAGTGGTTTTATGATAATTGTAACGTAGATATAAAAGTTTATATATATAGATACTCAGGCGAGAACGTATACGCTCTTATTATCGTTAATCATTCCAGAAATGTTTATCGCAAGTTTAAATTCATGCTATTTTATATATATATATATATATATATATATATATATAGATATATATATATACACACACAATTGTATTATATGACATACATCCGTCCACTTGGAACAATGTTCTATTCGCTATATATATATGTATGTATGTATATATATATAGATATACACACACATATATATATACATACATACATATATTAGTACTTACTTACATAATACAAAATACTTACCATAAAGTAGCTAGGTCGATAATACGAATGTTGACAAACTGCTTTGTATTAACAATGACAAAACTAAATACCTATACTGGTTTTATTATAGCTGCATGCACTGGTGTAATTAGAAGATCATTTTTCCTTCTTAGGTTAAAAAGTTTACTTGAAAAGTTTTAAAGTTTGCAAGTTAATAATAAAAAATTAAATATTTGTTTCTTCGTTATAATAGAGAATGAAATAGATATACAACAAAGTTTGTAAAAAAATTAATAAGATTTTATTTTATATCTATATGACATATAAATATTTTCAAAATAAAGCGGTATTGTATTTTTCAGGTTTCTGCTGTTATAAAATACAGACCATCACATAGTAGCAGGAAATCTTTAATGAATAATTAAATCTTATCGCATAATGGTTAGCAATTGGTTATACGTATAGTGGATATTTATGTATTAAGAATAGAAGATTCTTTGAGTATTCTAAGTACATATAAAGCATTGACTCATGACATAGACAATATTTGATTTTTAAGCAAAAAATTTTTAACATATGTATATATATATTTGCTATATTATACATATAAATTTCTTTATTGTCTTTATTGATGACCGATTAAAAATATTTAGTTATTTTCAACATGTATTAAATTCAATGTTTTATAATAGCTGAAAACGCGATTAATATTATACACGAGTATTTGTATCAATTATTCCTTACTAATTATTTTGACCTAATATACAATTATCTAATAATGGTACTGTTATAAAATGATTTCCAGCAATATTTAGTGGAGGAAATGTAGAACCTTAGAACTGAAAAAATGTTGCAACAAATCCGCTACTACTCATAATATTCAATGTTACTTTGAACACGAATCTTTTTTCCTGCCCCTTTGGTATCCGGTGGATTGACGATAAAATTCTTCAGACAGCATAATATGCGCAGCAATTGTGACTCGCGAAATCTATTGTAAAGAGATTAATAATGTTATCACTTTTCCCATTTGAAATATATCTCCATAATCTAGCGGCATAATCAGGAATGTGAACATGAAATACAGTGAGCGTCATTCCACTCTGCATTATAAATATCGCATTAATGCTGGGGGGCCATATATTTACAAATACATACAAAAACACATAATAGTCTTGTACGATTCAACAGTAGACTATTTGCAATTTCATTCCTCGTGCCCCATTTACCAATTTTCGCGCGTCACTTTGACACTATGATGAATTCGGCCCAAAAATCGCAAGCAACTATGTATGTTGCACTCGCGATTCACCGCAAAGAGAGCCGAATAATTTTCTATCAGTATCGACAATTACGCGGTGTTCCTCTGTAACCAATCGCGAATCGTCGCATGATTGTTGTCAATCCATCGTATGTTGGATTCCGCACGCTCCACCGCTTGCTGTATGGTTCGCGTTGCTGTACCAAGTTCGTCCAGATGTTCCTTTGCAAACTCTACCAGCTAAAAAAGTAACATGAAAAGTAAATATGTTGCAGAATTATCTTTTGAAAGAGTATAACGAGATTTTTGTGGAAATTGATTACATATTTTTATTTATTTATTGAATTTGCCAAGAAGAACTTAACATTTGCGTAATGTTTTCTATTTAAATGTTTTATTTTTAAGTTTGTTTTAAATTATCTCAAAAATATATTCATACTATTACTTCTCAACTTACATCTTTCAATTCGTATCTTGTACTCATTCCTCTTGTTGCTGATTTTACGATGTTATTGACAGTTGATAGCGACGTTCCAAAACTGGAAATAATAAAAGGTTTATGTTATATCAAATTTTCACAGTAAAATATAATTCTACAACAAAGATCCATAGTAATTAAAATTATGATAATAAAAATCTGCGATCTGCTTCCTAACTACACAAGATTAATTAATGTTTCTATAATTAATGATGTTTCCTAAGGAAGTTTTCCATGATAGAAAGCATACGAATATAAGATATACAAACATAAGAATATAAGAATAAAGGATTGACAGCTTACTATTCCCTGAGATGCGCCCATTTATTTCTAAAGTAATCAAACGTGAGTGGTTGTCCAACAATATTGTTGGCGACCGATCCGAAAACTCGGGTGGCATCTTGCTTCCTGATTCCCGAATTTTCCGTAATGGCCCAATCTAAAAATCGATTTAACAGCCATATCTCTCTTGTGCAGGCTAATGCCTGCAAGAGCAGATCCTTCTCCGATCCTACGTTGGTTCCTCGGTATCGTTGCCAAGCAAATTCCCATTCGCTTTGTCCACCCACTCGAATAGCCGTGCAGTAAACCACGCTCTTCAAATTCGGCGAAATTCTAGAACGCAAGTTTTTTTTATCAGTTAAGAAATTACAAGTAAACAATTTTATTAATTATTCATTAAAAGTAACAAAGAATTTAGAACACAGATTAATATGTCTAACGCCGGCAACATGAATCATGCAACCTGATCACTGCGGTCATCCTATTCATCAAAGAACGCAACAGTGTATCAATGAATAATAATCTCATCTTAAATGATATGATATGATATAATATTCCCACTTACGGATTGTTGACGTCTGGGTTAGGAGTGTTACGCCAATTCTTAAATTGTTGCACGGCGTTCGTAACGCAATTCTCATGATCGAAATTGCACGCCCAATTTAAAACGTCAATTCGGGTGAAAACTGTCAGCTGAGGATCTCCTACTTTGTCAATGAAACCGACTTGCTTGTATACATTATCGAGCAGTTTCAATATGTACAACTAAAAAATATTAAAGATTAAAATAATAAAGTATCATGTATTATTATATATTCCATGCTGATATCATTGATATTAAACATTTAATTGTAAGTATAAGTACTTATTGATATTTCTTACAAATATCTATCAGCGGTATTTATACGTACTCTGAATTTGTCGTAACCTTGGGTCTTGATTAACATATCGTTGAGATAATCCATAGCATTGAAAGCTGCTTTCCAAGGCAAATACTCGATTTCGTGGGCCAAGTAAGACGTGACATCAAAAGCTATAGTATAGTCGAGCTTTCCAGCTTTAGCCAAGTTAAGAGCGTCGTCGATCAATTGCGCTCGATTAATCGTCGAGATATCTTTGAAATTTTGCTCATTTAATTGTTTGATTATCATTTGCCAGTTTGCTCTATCATAGTTCACTCTATAGTACCCTGTTACGGAAACACAATTTATATCATTTAACGTTGTATTTAAATTCTCATAACTATATAAAAATATAACAAATAAACACCTTCTAAAACATTTATTCAATATATTTCTATAATAAATCTAGAAAAAGTTTACAGAAACATTAATAAAGATAATCAAAATTATTGAATAATTAATGTTCTCGAAAGAAACTATAGAGATAAATAATAAATTACGCATTATGAAAGTATTTTTTATTTTTATCTCAGAGAAATATAGTTCTTTTTTATGAATATTTTTATCAGAATATAATTACCAGTTTCTTGCACGTTAAAAAGTACCCACTGAGACGGGCTTACATCCAAATCGTTAAGGATGACCGAGCGTTCCGCTTTCATCCATTTCGTAGGTCGAGTGCTATTGAAGTTTAATTGCTTCTCGCTCGTATAAGTGATAGGTACCCACCATAATGGTTCCGACTCAGATGTGATCGTCGTGCCGCTATTACGAAGCAGGAAACGTTCCTACGAAAGACGATGAGTATAAATGCAATTATAAATTACTTAAAGCATAAATAATTCGTTAGTCCATTTATTATTCGCTATAATGTAATATTATATACTTTATATTTTATGTGACGAAATAATATCTGCGTAATAGAAAAAAACTGTATGTGAATCCAGACATGCTGGCTTCTACTTATTGTTATTTAATAAGCGACACACTTTATTCAATTATTATTTAATTTGTGACTGTCGGCATACCTGTGTCAGCGTAATACTATTGTTGTTGTAGTTACGTGAAACAGTAACTACAGGAAAGCCGGTTTGCAGGGTCCAAGTATCCATTATTTCTTTAACGGTTACGCTTGGGTCAAGTACCTTATCTTTGTGAGCTTGTTTGGTCAAAGCGTGCCACAAATCATTTTGCTCCGCACTTTGATAGGCTCTGATGGATATACATAAATACCATCAATTATTTTTGCATTATATAAAAATTTGTTTAAAACATTTCATTTATATTTATAATTACGTAAAAATGTTAAGGTTTATTATTATTAATTTTAAATCGCTTTACATAGAAATAAGTGCAAGTTTAGGATATTAAATAACTTTTACTCACTTTCCATTCAAATAATTAGTTAGACCCTTCTTGAAAACGTCTGTCGTGAGGAAATGGTCCATCATTCTTATTATAGAAGCACCTGAGCAATTTCAATATGGATATAGTACATTAAATTTGTTTAGGATCGTCATAATTTACATAAATCGCGAAGTACCTTTTCCATAAGAAATCTTGTCAAAGATTTCACCGATTTCATCCGGATGGCCGACCTCAATGGATATAGGATGGGAAGATTCCAAAGCGTCTAAACTGAATACATTTTGAAGATCGTGAACGACGAATTGTTCCAGCGCTTTCCACGTCGGTTCCACCTGCATGTTTCAAGAATATTCACATTACAATATAATAGATACATAAAATATATTCAAAACATTTAACATTTTCTAAATCAATTTCCTAAATCGCCGATTTATCAACACAGCTAGGATTATTCCAGACAACACGCATGTCCCAAATCGAAGACATATGACGTCTTAAAAACGTCATTAAGACATCATATATCCCGATTTGGGACATTGTATATTCACTAGGATAATATCAATTTTGACAATACGTGCAATATGTAACTATGTATCAGTTAAACGACTTACCGCATCCATGCCAATATATTCCATATAACTAGCGAAACCCTCATTCAACCAAAGATCCGTCCACCAACTTGGAGTAACCAAGTTTCCAAACCATTGATGCGCAAGCTCATGAGATACCACAACGGCTACCCGCTGCTTGCTACCACTGGTCGATATACCTTCCTGATACAACATTGCTGTCTCTCTAAATCGACAAAATAACAAATTGATTATTTCCATATCTATAAAATTATTAATGTGTGTTTTTAGCTTTACGTAACGTACCGTAAATTATAACAATACCGGTATCAACTACTTCAAAGAATTTTCTGGCATTTTAAGTACCATGTTTTAAATAATACTCTTGTATATAAACGAGGTCTGTCTTTCTAAGCTTAAGTCAAATCAACAAATAGCAAAATAGATAGATTTAATAAAATTGCTTTAATATTTAGATTAATCGCAAATATTGATTAATAGTTCCTATATTATGAAAAACCTACTTGCAAAGAAATCCGTCCCTGTAATTTTATTAAATAATGTTAAAGTAAAAAATAGAATTTACGGGATAACCATTTTAGTGTTAAACAGACATGTTTATACACAACCAACAAAATAGTATAGGAAAACTGCCTAATATCGCACCCCATTTTTAAAAACCAAAATTTTGACTGAAAACTCCTATAAGAATATAACTAAACTGTATCATTTTATTCTAGGATTATCATAATATGATCTTCATGATATGAATGTGTTCAAAGTTTACTTTAACTATCTTTTCTTAAAAAAAAAAAAAAAAAAAAAAAAAGTAGCATTTTTTGACATAAAAAAAATATTCCTAATTTCGCACCCTTATACATATTTTTATAAACACAGTTCTGACTGAAGTAAAACAAAAAATCGTCCAAAACAGCGTTTAACAGCTTCCACTGCTCACTAACAGAATGTAACACATAACAGTCTCAACGTGATATGAAACTTCCGTTTATTTACGATATTACAATATGATTGATAATGTTTTCTTATTTTATGTGATATTGAAGCAAATATAATTATTAATCGTCAATGCGCACATGATATCCTTACCTATATGTTATCAATCCCCAATTTTCCATGGCACCGGCGGAGAAGTCAGGTAACGCGACCATATCCATTTTTGGTAAAGGAAATTTGATTTTGAAATAGTCCTCGTAGTATCTGAGTACTTTCGGTCCAATATTCAAACTATATTGTGATTGATTAATGGCATCGTGGCGCGCCCAAACTCTAAAGTTACCATCTTCTGATTTCCGTACATCAAAGTCGGAAACTATGAAGGCCACCAAATACGTAGACATCGGTACCGAACGCTCATAATGATCCCACACGTATGTGTCTAAACCGGGCCTGATTATAACAAAATAAAAAAGAGAATGCTCCTTAAAACTCCTTAAAACTCTACAACATTTATTTAAATAATTTTTCCTAAAAGTCAATATTTTAAGAGAAATATATCGCACGTTAAATACAATACGTTATAAATTATTTTATATTATTACGTTATTATTATTTTTATCAACTCTTTTTTATTTAAACAGTAGAAACAATATTTTTAAAATGGACTTTGTCAATGCCAAATCGCCACAATGGGATATATATATATTAGCTTTTTTATATTCTTAGTGCAGTGTTTGGATGATTATTATTTTTTAATTACGTCAAATTTTACGTTTCAGATACTTTGCGCTAAACAAAAATCTAAATTGTGAAGAGAGATCCATTCAGTTGAATCACAAAATAAATTTTGTAATCCCGGAAATTACTCCAGAAGATACGAACTAGATATACGAAACGACGCAACGGCGCCAACGTGAAAGTATGACATACAATTTACAATTACTCACACTGGCATCGGTTCCCCTTTTCTGGGCATATTCGAGATAGACGTCATGTTCCTGGGACGTGCTATGTTGATTTGGAATTTGGCTTTCAAAGCCGGTTCGTCGAAACATGGGAAAGCACGGCGCGCATCCGTCGGTTGAAACTGAGTCGTGGCAATCCATCTATAATGCAGAAGCCCGATAGGTACCTTTAGCAAACAGTCGACAGGAGTCCTTGTTTGAATCTGTACGTAAGCCAAGCACGCGACCGCAACAAGACTATTCAAAGGATAATCACGCGCTCTATTCGCCATCAATCAAAACACTTTGCGGTGATAAGCCCGAGTATGAGACAATGCTAGAAGTCAATGGAGTTAACAAAATAAAATTTTATATATATTATATATATAATATATATATATATATATATATATATATTTATATATAATATATATAATAACAACTTCTCTATTTCTTTCTCTTCAGGAAATGAATTTAAATTTGTCTTTCGACGTTTCAAATGTTTTTATGTTACAATACAGAGAGCTACGCTTTTTTGTCTAATTATTAGATGTTCCGTAGGTTAAAGTTTCATGTTTTAGACTTTAGATGGACAATTGAGCAATTGATTGAACAATCAATAAAACAGCTTCATCAGATATCAGAATACACTAAGATTAAATTGTATATTTAATCTTAAAACAAATGAAGCACGAAGGAACAAGTCTGAATTCACACCGGCCACAAAGTTTCGTTGCGACATCGTTTACCTCGTCTGATTGCCGACCGTATATGAGCTCCTGTAGAAACCCTGCAGATAGTCGTTCAGATGGCCAATGAACTTGAGATGCACGACGTATTGCTTGCCTTTCTTCAACGTGTTCGATGTTCTAATCACGTGAAATTGCCTGTCGGTGTCGTTTCTCTGCTCCACGATCTCGATTACCTTAGTCTTGTTGCTCTTAACCGACAACTCCCTGATACTTGTAAAGCCCTCGTCGATCTTCATGTCGACAGCGTGCAACGTAACATTGTTCGTATCTTTTGTCACGTTTACCAAAATTTTGACCTAAACGAATTGAACATATTTCTGTTTTTATAAGGCAGCGTTTATCAAAGGAATTAATAATTTGAATTTTATCAAATGCCATAAAACTTAAATACCGTAATTTTAATTATATGTGAAATTTCTATAATTATCTCATTATAGTGCTCAAAGATATTTCAAAATTGTATATGGAATTCTACAAAACTGAAAATTTTTTAAATATAACCGAATAGAATTCTCTTTAATCCACGAGGTTTAAAGAGAAATCCTACACATTTATATTTTCTTCTCCAAACGCAATTCGAAAAATCATTACGAGCTAGAACAAACAGCTTGTAAGAAAGTAAAAGAATAAAAAACGAAACTTGACAGAGAGTTGAGATCGGGACACACGTGATTTGCCTAAGCCTATAGTCCCCATGAGTCTAACATATGAAAGTGAACGGTTGCATCAATCGCTATATACTCCGTCCAACGAGAGATCATGATTAATCAAACATAAATAACGATAAAGCACAGAGCCGCAACGAGGTGTTCGCGTTAAATTATTTTTATTTTTAATAGATATTGTCCAACACACTATTAAAAATAAAAATAATTTAACGCAAACACCTTGTTGCGGCTCTGTGCCCTATCGTTATTTATGTTTGATCAACCATGATCTGTCGTTGGACGGAGTATAGGCGCGTCTCTCTTCGTGACGGCAGTAATAGCTTACGTATAGAATTAAGAATTAAGTACATAGAAGAACATTACGTTTTCAATTCTCACTAGAAAGTAGATGTTCATAAGGTAGTCAAACCGGTTTGTGTGGCAATAATTTAAAGTAGTGAAGAAAAATATCTTACAATGTCAAAAAAAAAGGACAAAATATTTTGGTGAGTGCTTAAGTACGACAGTCAATCAGCAAACGTAAAATATTAAGTTAATTATAGTTAATTATAGTTATAGTTAAAGTATATTTTTCGAAATAAACGTCTAAATAACGAAATAATAAGTTATAATGAAATAATCTCTCTCTCTATAGGATGAAAATATTACTCTACAAATTCTAAAAAATTATATTTTGATAAGATCTGATAGAACAGCAAAACACGCAACATAATTAATCAGCGCATGCAATTCGTTTAAAATGTGCATACCAAAATTCATTTGTAAACAGAAAACTTTTTATTTATTACAATGTATCATTGTATATTAATTAAAATATATCAATAAATTAATATATCACTATTATTAAAAAATATGTGTTATAAAGCATTATTACCTCGCCATGAAAAGTGAAATTGCCCTCCCATATGAAGGGTGTCAGCCATAATTCGTACAAATCGGGCACGACAGCCTTTGGTAATCTGACATCTAATTTCTTCTTTGTTGGCATTGTCGGGAAACTTCTCCCGGTCTGCAAGAGCGAATCGCCATCAGAGCTCGTGCACGGCTGAACTTGTTTCTCCTCGAGGCAAGGTGCGAAATGGTACACCAATAAACCGGTGACGACCAAACTGATTAGAAAAAATGCGCCCAGAAGGAAGGCGCCGCATCGGGAAATCGTGCAGCCTCTTTTACGTCCGAACGTGGTTGTATGCGCATCCATCATCGCCAGAGCCTCACGAGACTGAGTCATATCATGCGTGAGCCTGACAAGAAAAAAAAACACACATGCGCATTTTTCAGTTTTACCGCTCCTTTAATTTATGCTAATTGTTGCTTAGCATAGTTTATAAATGAATTAACATTATTTTTCTTTAACTAGACTCACGTCATCGATCTATTTGATTCTTATGCTATCTCGCACCTTTTTATTTATAAATATATAATGCATTAGTAATTTTAATATATCTTATAATGCAATTATATCACCATACAATTCTCACTGCAACTTTTTAAAATCTATTTACTTTTGTAATCTTATTTTGCGATGTTATTTTTTTGTTGCGACACTCAAAGTAGAAAGGTCTAATAATCTTTTTTTTTTCGAAATTTAAGGAAAAATTGTCTTTAAAATAGTCAAAGTTTCTATTATTAAAATTCTGTTATTAAAATTGTTAATATTAAAAAGATTGTGAAGTTTCCGCAAAATATAAAATATGTAATGTAAAATTGATGATTAGCCTTTATTTCTTATGTAGAAATTACAAATATAACTGCTATTATATTATAGAAAGTCGCACGCGCTTTACCTGATGTGAATAGTTTGTATGTGTACAGATATAAATATAGAAGTCTGCGAAGGTGATGGTAACAGGAAAATTCAGTCGCTTTAAATCTATATATGAACAGATCTATTATTGCTTACGTCGACAACTAGATATGAAGAGAAAGAAAGAATGATAAAGAAAAAGAAAACATTTAAATGTAGATATTTAGTATCTTTTACAGTAAAATCAGCATGCAAAATAACAAACAAAAGTCGAAAAATTTGCAAAGATAACGATACATCGTATAATTGTTGTTGAAACGATATATATGCCCAGCGATACTTTCTTACCTAACAACACGAAAGAGGATATACTCATTCAACTTTTTAACTTTAACTTTCTTTTTTTACCCATTTCTTTAAAATCTTTAATACATTTTAACTATCTACAAAAGACATTTACATAAAATGTTACTCAAATATTTATTTAACATTTTTCTAATATTAATACAAAAAAATATGTAATTTCTTTATCAAATACAAATATCCGTTTTACATTAAAAAAAAAACATTGCCTATTTGTCACGTATTTATTTAAAAATATATAGAATAAATACAAGGAAAGTAAAATCAGTAATGAAACCATTTAACACTTTAACTGGA
Source organism: Temnothorax longispinosus (assembly GCF_030848805.1). Classification (NCBI taxonomy): domain Eukaryota; kingdom Metazoa; phylum Arthropoda; class Insecta; order Hymenoptera; family Formicidae; genus Temnothorax; species Temnothorax longispinosus. Next base: position 12,394,085 of record NC_092369.1, read on the forward strand.
CGTTTTATACAAGCATATCGTTTGAATAGTTTAAATCATGAAATTATATATTTGACTTCTAATTGAAAAAATTGTCAGTCGAACGCATTAAAATAAATATAATAATTTTATTAAGATTTATATATATATATATTGAGAAAACTTTTTGTCCTGCGTAAACCGGGTGAAGGCAACTGATCATTGAAAGTAATTTCACGTTCCAAACGGTTCGAGTGAGCGTGTCAAGGAAACGCGAATGGCGTGCCTGAATTGATATAAGGTTCTTGCACCGACGATCTCTCGTGAAATAATCTTGCAACAATTACAACACAATCCTACGTACACTGACCGTGACAACAATGTAATTTGAATTACAGATAGTTGTTATGCGAACCAGTCGCATAGATAAAGTGAAATTGGTAAATAATTTTCTTATAAAAACGTTTGATTATACCTTAATATTAAGTATTGTTAATGCTAAAAAAAAACACGTATCTTGTCAGAAAAGAATTGTAATTTATATTTACAGAAATAAAAGATTCACACGTTGATATACTTTATACTATATTTTGATTATATATTAAATGTTAAAAAATACAACAATTAACAATAATGATAAAAAATATTTCTGAATTTATTACGTAAGTATATATTATTATTTCTGTATTCTAATAAATAATGATTTATACAGCATTGTATTAGTTATTTATTGCTTTAGACGTGTACATAAAAGAATATTGTAACATCTCTTAAATCTATATAAAATAATTATGCAACTCAAATACAACACTGCATAAATCATTCGATTATTTAAACAATACATACTAAATAACGTGTCTACTTTCGCCGTAATTACGCAAGATGAACTAAATTCTTATGCGCTCTGCCTTGTATTTAAATGAAGAAACGCTACACTGAACTTAGCAAACACTTAATATCACAAATCAACACACTGTTTAGCCACGCGTTTTCCATTTGCAGGCATTTTCCATTTCACTGATGAATTATTTGTTCCACGTTCCACCTGTGTTTCCGCGTTTGCAAACGCCCGCAAAGCAATCAGCTGTGCCGATTTCACGTCGTAAAAGGAACGTAAAGCACGTTTGAGGAGTCTGCGATGGCATCGCAGTTTCCTTCGACGTACCTATCCGTCGCGTCGGCGAGCATCATGCCGACGCATCGTGTTGCTAATGACGGAGATTTATCTACCGCGTTTATGCTCCTAGGACAGAAAAGATTGCATATTTCCTGGACTTCGAGTCCCATTATTGCCGCGTATTATAAAAGACTCTTACATAAGAGGACGACTCCTTTATTGTTTCTCTGTACGCATCCTCTTGTTACGTTTTACCGATATACTTTTACTCAAGGTTATTCAAGGTTATCTAAGTTATTTTAAAGAATAATACGCATTTATATATTAATATTCAAGAAACATCTGTTCCTGCCATTAAGAAATAGACAGAAATTGGTAATCAATTGGAATAAATCTAATATATTGTTTAATCCCTGCATTCGCTGAACGACATTATGTCTTTTTCTTATAAGATGGAATAAAATACTTTAATGAAAATGAATTGATGAAAATTATGAAAATGACACAATAGATAAATCAATATCAGAAAGCATTAACTTCCCAGACAGGAGAAACATAAAACGTCTTACGTCGATTTTGGACATGCGTGCTTAAGTTTTGACATGAGACAGGATCTTGGATGGTTCAATGATCTACGTATATTTTTCAATAATTACGCTACAGATTTATACACACAATTCCAACGACACCGAGGTTCTATCGCAAGATTGTTATATGTTTGTCAACGTAAACTGGAAAACGAGTCCTAAGTTTTTCGCGTCGTATACGCCGGTAAAACCGATCAATATTGTAGACTTTGTTTTCGCCTGAAACCGAACGCTAAACTCACACGATAGGTATCTCTCGGACTCGTGGTCGAACTCGTGTTTGCTCTTCTATCCCACGACACTTCGTACCATCGAACGCCGATCGGAAAACAGGATCACCATCGGCAACGAAAGCGCTTCGCTCCGCTCCGCTCGATGGTTCGCGCGCAACTGCCAAGGAACAGGGCGCGATACAGCTTCGTCGCTTCCTCTCCTGGTCATCCAGGTTTCTTGATCGTCGCCGCGATCGCTGTATCGGCCACCACGTACGATGTCCTTCCACCTGCCCAGACAGATCACGTGCCGTCTTTCGAATCGCGGGATACCGTACGAGCGGTGTCCAGTTCGTCGCGACGATCGTAACGATCGATATCCAGGAGAAGGCATGTCTCTTTCTCTTTCAAGCATGCATGAACTCCGAATTAACCCGAATTCGCTATGTCCCGGCGAGTTCATTGTACCATTGGCTTCGTCCTCGTGAATCCTGCGATCGAATTCGAAGTCTATCTTTCCTAATACTAATTATATTTCATTAGACACTATTTTATATTTCTTTAAAAAAAAGAGCGTTTTTTATTGTCATTAATTGTCATTAATTTAAAAAAAAAAGAGCGTTTTTTATTGTTATTAATTGTTTAATGTTTATTAATTATTTTATAAATGTCTAAGAAGCTCCATTGGTTCTCACATCATGGCTTATTCTACAGGAATCGTACACGTAATCATTTTTATTTTTTAAATAAAGAAGAAGTAATTTTTACGTTGCAAATACATAAAATTCCTGATTTATTATCTATGCAAAAATTTCTAATAAAAAACGCAACAGAAACAGGATTTACTAATTTTAATGGATGAGTAGAAATTACATACATACATGTTTGTATATGATAGCAATGACCTTCTTGTGCCTCAGAAAATCGTTAAATAAATTACAATATCTTCCACGTATAAGCGTGTGTGCGCGTTTGATGTATTTACGGACGATTATGTTCCAAGAACTACGTACATCGCAGTCCGATATTCCCAAAAGAACTATCATTGTTCTTGATTATTTACATATTTTAACTAAATGAATTTCTATATACTTATAGAATATCAATAATAATTCAGATATGTATCAAAAAGCTTGCTGAACCGTTGAATGCGCACGTATAGAGTGCGCGATGTCAGCAATGATTAATCAATCATCGAAAGAAAGAAGAATGATAAGGCAAAAAATATGTTGTTTACCTTGAAAAAAGTAATCTTATTTCAGTAGTAATTTGAAACTATCCAGTAGCCGTTTACTACAAAGTCACAAAAAGGATTTACGCTGTGTTAACATGATAATTGGTGTACGTGTAATCATTAATTATCAACGCACATAATGTAAAGTGTTAGTGATATAGTTTGTACAAGCTGCCTTCGGAAAAATATTTAATGTAAAATCCAGTTTATTCTACCGCAGTATTTTTAATTAATTAATTTTGAGCATAATATTTCTTTGTAATTTCACATAATTTCACACATTGAGAATTTTATTCCATATTGAAATAATTATATTAAAATGTTATACATAAAAGTATCATTGTTATTTATTTTTATTTTGTCCGGAATCACTATTTACGATTTCATAATTTGTACAATGCAATGCACTCTTAATTGGATTTCAAAAATATATTTTACTTCTAATAAGAACTAATTCCTGATCATTTTATTGAAACTTGCATCCTATCAAACTTGTTATCATTTACTAGAAATTTGAATTTTATCGAGTTTCGAGGTACATATTGAACTTTCTTCATAGTTGTGTAATTTATTTTATTTCTAGTAAGTGTAATTTGTAAATACAGCTGCGCAATCAACGCAGTATTAGCAATAAAAATCATCAGTAACAGAGAAGCTACCGAAATAAGTCCAGGGACATGAACGTTTCTTCAGTTTATGCAAACATTACGTTGTGCGACATCCGACAAATCTTTCATTTATGAACATAAGCGCGATATAAAGTACAAATTCAAGAAATATCCACATTGTGTGACATATCCACACGTGAACTCGCACGTGTTCTCTAACGTAACTTCTCCCAACTTTGAAAAATTCGAAACTTTTATTACACGCAAGCAAAGGAGATTACGAAATTTTATCTACAAATTTGATCAGCAAATCTCTTAATTGTTATTTTATTCAAGTAAACGTTATAAGTACAAGATAAGTACAGGAAAATTATAAGAAAAGTTAAAGATAACAAAACGATGAAAAGAAAACTCGCGGAATTTGAAACGTTAGTATTGAAATAGGCTAATAATATCTATAAAATCATTTTATATGAGAAACCGTAAAGAATCTAAAGATTCATGTTGTAAAATGGATTCCGAGAAAGATGATTTAAATCCAATTATACATTCTATACTTTCAAATAATATAATTAATAACTAAAAGATTTAAATCTTCTGTATCTAATCAACGCAGCAACATCTATTATAGAAAAAACTGCTTCTATTTTACAAAACATTCAGGAAAAACATTTCATAAGAAATACAGCATATCAAAAATTTGCATCTTATTTGCATTTCAGTCGTTTCTCGTAATGAGTGCGTAATTACGTACCATAAATAATAAAAAGAAAGATTTATTTAATCTGCACATATTTACATTGTCAGTAGTAATTCTAAATAATCTGCAGAGTGATCTCCTCCGCAGAAATCGTAGATTCCACTAACATGTGTAAAAACACATAAAGACCGGAGCATCTGTGTAAACGAAGAAGAAGTAGTGTAATTATTTAGTCACAGTGTGTTATAAATCATCCGTTAGAGAAATAGAAATCGTTTTGTCATCAGGCAATTAAGATTAGTCTTATTTAAGCGACGTCGCGAATTACACGTCGCAGAGAAGCGGGAAACGTAGCCCTTTAATCCGTCAATCAAAAATCGATAAGTTAAGATATCGGGATTTCGGCCCAGTAAGTATCTAATAATCCTATACCTAAATTACCAGGAACAGATAATTGAGTTAGGCGAACGGGCGGCGTCCCTAATTGATTAAAGTCATCCGCCAGCGACGTTGGCGACGGCTCGTAACGGCGCGATTTGTCACACACGAGACCCGACACGTTATTGAATCTTGCCATGTACCAACGCGCGCTGACGATATAAGTGCGAAAGTGAATTAACCCAGAACTCCACTTTCACAATCGTGCCGTACCTCCGGACGCAGAGCTGCGAACTTGGGTCAAGATGCGTCTCACACGCATCAAATGCAACGAACACAGAATCTAGCTTCACGTATTTACGTTTATCTTATTTAGCAAAATTGGTTTAACGAATCTCTTTTACGCACGCCCACTTCATCGAAAGATAACTAGCTTGATTCTCAATTTTGCAGCATACTTATCTTCATTAGTTAGTCGAATGGTCAAATATATTCTATTGCAATTGGCGCTTTTACATGCAAGTTATCCTATTGCAATAAACGTATTCTATTCATTCGTCTCTAACAGGTATAGCAAAATCATTATTATTACGAGGGGTATATCGCGCTTAAAATCATGAAAGAAAGACACGCGAGTCGCCTGGTATTGGCCGCTGTGCACAATATCATTTTTCATTCGCGTCGTTTTGGTGACGTTCCTTATCGCGGCGCCGCGTAAATCGAGGCGAGCGAGCTTCGCCATTCCATTAGAGCGGCAAAGACTCTTATCAGCCTGGCGTGTTTCGACGATCGAATTCCCGAGAGGTTGGCACATCAAATTTCTTTTTCCTCGCGAAACTCTCGAGATCCGAATATACGGGTGAATCGAAAATCCCGAAGCACGAAGGTAATTCTACACCGTGAACGGGACGAAGACACGGTCCATCTGCCGTCGTGACGCAGGCTTGGGTTACTCTTCATTGTGGTGTGCCCTTACGGAACGAGACACCGACCGTATCCACCATTGTAATCGAGCGTGCCGCAACGTATTATGCGAAACCTGTGTATAGACCCTCCTTCAGCGAGCTCGAAATTTTCTTAAGGTTTCTTCCGCCCGGATGCGCTTCCTTCGCATTTCCTTCGCGGCCTTACGTAATACAGGATATTCGGTAATGAATATACCGATATTCGAAAGTTACAATAATTTTCTTCTCTAAAGATGGGTGGTTTTTGATAGAAATAAATTTTGACGAGATGATGCTGCGCGTCAGACATACACTGTTGGAAAATTTTTGTACTTTTGTGAAAAAATCTGCTGGTTAAAGTTTTCGTGTAAAATAATCAGCACATACATGTGTAGATTTAAGATTTAACATACGTCTGCTATTATATATGTTAATTGAACTTAACAAACATAAAATGTAAAATTATTAAAATAATGTAAAAACTATGTTAAAGTAACACAATTTGAACGTATTTATTGAATGTGTTAAAATTTACAGAAAAAGTGTGTTGATTTTACTCTATAACAGAAGTGGGGATAATTCAACATAAGATTCAACATAAAAGTTATGTTAATTGTACACACAATGAATTTAAAATTACAATCAAAATTACATTTCTTTTCTGTTGAAATATTAACATAGTATCGGTGTTACCATTTAACAATCCATATTATGTTAAATTAACACACAAATTTGAACAAACCGTGATTTGGGACGTGTGATTTATGTTATATTTAACACAAATTTTCCAACTGTGTATAAAAACAAAATCTTACTGTTTATTTGTAAAGACTAATCTTAGTCTCCGCTTTAATGGAATATTGATTTGAGGCACAGTTATATAGATTTTATAATGCAAAAAAAGTACGAAAAATTAGAAAAAACTTGGTCAAAATTATTTCTATCTCTAACGGAGTATGTCTTCTAGAAGACAGTACCATGTCCGAAATCCGGGCATAAGACGTCTTAAGGGGACTAGACTAGGCACTAGGCAGTGTCAGATTTGTCGAAAATGAAGCTTTTTGGGGAATTTATTACAAAGAAATGAATTAAAACCAAAACTTGTCCTTTAACACAATGTTTACTAGGATCATAAACTATAACAAAAAAATTTTTTAGTTAAAAATATGCATTAAAAATTTTAAAAGCGTTTTCCTCCCGTTGCTTTTCTTCTCGTTTTACATAAATAAACGAAAAAAAAGTTGTTTGATATTTCTTCTCGAGAACTTGAATTTGCACAGACTTTTTAGAGGTTCAGTCAAATTATACATATATTTTAAACATGCTCAATTTTTTTTCAAGTCGATTTGAGCCTCTGTATTTGAGTTATTGCTGCAAAACGGAAACACTTTTTAAAAAATCCTCTTCGATCAACCTCTTCTATTTTCAACTAAAAAAATTGTTTTGTTATAGTTTATGATTCTAATAAACATTGTGTTAAAAAACAAGTCTTAGTTTCAATTTATTTCTTTGCTTTGTAATAAATTTTCCCCCAAAAAAGCTTCATTTTCAACAAATCTGACTGCCTAGCCCCCTTAAAAATGTTTTATGTCCCGATTTTGGATGCGTACTGTGTAGGCTTATTCGCCAAATGTGTTTATTACCGAATATCCTGCCTCTTTTTAATGCTTTGTACGTCACATTTTATCCACTAAAGCATGACTACGATAACTATACGTCACCATCCGTCCTAAACTCAAGAGCCACTAATTGCAATTTAACATTACTGAGCCTGAAAACGAAACAGGAAATACAGATCCATTTTTCTATAAGGCACAAAAATTATCATGGTGTGTATGACATTTCGATATTTCGTGACGAAATCATAAAACTGATATGAGGTCAGTTATTTATCGCAATGACAGATCACTTTATACTGAACTACTATACTCGTTTAGATAAACGCGCGTCGAACTGACAACTCAAGGAGGAGTAACGAGATGTTTTCTTCTGAACAACTCGCTATGCACATTACAAATACGTGCGTTCTTGTATTCAATATGTACAATAATAAATTAGATTAAATAATAATTGATTCTTGTGTATATTATTATGTGAAAACGATATCACGCATCGTCCGAGTATTATTCGTTAAAACGTGTCGAGTTCAACGTCGCGGATGAAGCTGATGATTTTTACGTATCAATGCGCTACCGTATCATGGTGCGGTTTAAACGAGATTCTCTTGCGAATTGCGATACCGTAGTTTAATGGATAACCACCGCAGATCATGTCGCCGAAATCCGTTTAAAATATACATATACGTGAATGAATTAATGTAGACATTCGCGTTTGAAGAAATCGCGAAATCTAATAAAAAATGATGATCCAGAGTAAACATCCAACCGTCGGCGCCGAACACGTAATATACGCATACTTGCCCATTGACTGAATGCATCACCCGGTGCATTCACCCTATATCTATTCTGCCATTATCCACTTGGATCCCGCCGCCTACCCCCGCGGTCCTACACTTCCGCCCGTCGTGTATACTCGTAAAATAAATCGTATAATCGGATAACGAGAGCTGCCTCTTCGCAGCTTAGGCGAATAACTCGCGATAACTCGATCTCGGCGCGAGTCGTCTTGCCCGAGCCAACGTACCTACACATATATCGACTACCTATATCAATAACGCGTCGGAATTGCGCCGTCTGTTGCGATGCAATCATCTCGATATTCATGGACGAAACGTTCATGCTGTGCAACGATGCTGCGAATTGTATAATAACTACTGTATTCAAGAAAGAGGAAACAAAAGATTACAATTTGCTCGGCTTACAGCTCTTCGTATTAATAATTAACTGGATTGAAGAATAAGCCATTTTTTTCACATTTAGATTTTTGTGATTAATCTTCAATATTAATATTCTGTTTCAATAAAAGTTTTGATAATATAAAGAATAAAATTTTGTTTTATTTATATTATTATTATATATTTGTTTGCGCCATTGAAGGTTTGACTCCGGAAAATCTCTAGGTTTTTAATTACTTGAAATTATAAATATTTCATTATTTTTGTCAATGAAAATTGTTGATTTTTTAATTCAAGTTTTACATATGATCAAATTAGTCTCAAGTACCGTAAATCTAAGACATTATGAATCATATAATGTCTTGAATTTACGGTCATCATAATTTATGATACGCCATATATGTAGATATATCTAAATTCTTACTGATCGCAGCTAACTGGAACCGTTACTTGCCATTTTCTTAATCTCGATCTGATCATTCCAACGACATTTACATCATCATTGATCCCCGGCGTTATCAGGGAATGCGCGCCTAAAGAGAAAATGAGTATTTCGACCCGTTATCAATACTTGACGATTACGTCGGTCATTGACACTGGAATCCGTTACTTGCAGTCGTGCGCTGGATGCCAGAAACTTGCTCGCTTGTTGTGCATAAGCTAAGTAATTCGAAGAAACTAACGCGAAATATATAACGAACGTTAAAACTGACGTAGACTAATGAAAAAACCTCCAGGATCATGTGCGCAAAAATATAACTATTACCGTCGTCTTCATTTTTAACATCCCAGATAGCACCATGTCCAAAATCGGGACATAAGACGTCTTAAAGATGTCTTATGCCCCGATTTTGGACATAAGATATTTGGGATGTTTCACCTTTATTTTCAGATAAAACCGCGCGTTCCTGCAGATCCGTCTCCGGATCTTGGCGCGCCGCGATTTTTTAGCAGCGTGTATTGTGCACAACGCGTACGTTCGCGGTATCTCTGCGGTAAACATAGCTTTTCCATTATCGTCGACGGGTACGCGCCACGCGCGCCAGAGAGAGTGCTTCGTCATTCCAGATTCTATCCGCCGGCGGGCCGATACAGCGCGTTTAACGTCTGACCCGCATTCCGTCAAGCAGCCTGAAATTTCGCTCTGTCCGCGCGTCTTCGTCCCCGTCTCTTCTTCCGCATCGCTCCCCCCCCCCCTGCTACGCAGCAGCCGGTTCGCGCGTCTCTCGCGTCTCTGCTCCTCTCTCGCTACGACCGTTCGGCAGAATATATTTGCGCGTTTGTGGTTAGCGCAATGAAAAATATTGTTATTCTGCAGCCAAAGACGTATACCTGAGCATACGTGACGAATCTCGCGATGCGCGCATGATGCCCATGCTGAATCTTTTTCTGTGCTCGCTAAGCGTTAGTGACGTCTTAAGACGTTATATTATATAATACGTCTCTTAGGCATCATATCGTAGACATCTTAGAGCCGATTTTACAGTCTCCGATTAATGTGATCCTCCGATTAAACTCACTCTGCATTTCTTTTTAACTGTCCCCCTAGAAAGAGACGAAAAGTGAGTTTAATCGGAGGATCAAGTTAATCGGAGACTGTGAAATCGGCCCTTAAAGATGTCTTTAAAACGTCTTATATCCCGATTTTAAACATGCTGCTGTCTAGCCAGGGTGATACCTTAATAGAACGCGGGCACAGACTGATGACTCCGGTTAGAATTTATTGCCTGAAGAAATACCCGCGACATATGTATCACGAATCGTGACGCGTTGCAACTTGCATGCCATCTGCATTTTCGTGCGCGATTTATCTAAGCCAAAAGTTACATACGATAAAAATTATGCTTACTTACTACATTTACTACATTTTTACATTTCGAATTTCCTCTCTGTGCATTAATTATAATAGATATATAATTAATGCGTATCAATTTTCAACGCTTAATTTTAACATCGATGTAAATATTGATGAAAAGTAATACGAATAAGAGAAAAGTTTTCGGATTTTTAAAAAATATATCGATACGACATATTAACGAGAATAAATTCTATTGATAAAATTCAACATAAATTTAATAACGCGAAATAAAAAGCTATTTTGTGAAAAACAAAAATAGTAAAACAAAGCTGAAAGAAATTTTGAAGCGCGTCATTATTAAATAAAATTAAATAAAATTATAAAATTTTTCTTTCTGTGTTTGTTATCGATATATTTTTGTCTTGAATTTATTGAAATCAATCTCTGTAAATATCAGCTAAATCGCTATCTAAAATTTTCGAAAAAAATAAAAAAATAATAAAACATTAAAATGTTGTAGTAATGTAATTGAATGCGTTCTCACGTTTTAAATTCAAGTCTTATTTTGTAATGCAATTACGCTTTATTCCGCATGTACTTGAGCTGGCGCCAGAAAGAAGAATCCGATAAGAACGTCGTTACATGGCGCCGCTTAATGAAACGTTATCAGGATTAAGCTCCAGTTGCACCGTAATACATCCCGTTGATTTATGCCATGTTGATATAACTAAAAAACAACAATGTAATTGCACTCGAATGTGTATACATACGCGGATAATTATCAACAATAAACTCGACGTTTGTCCATCAAACGTTAAGACGTTAAATATTTTGATTATACAAGTCGCACGTTGCGACTGTCACTTCGTAACACTTTAACGCAATAGCGCGTCATGATGTTACGCAATATCATTACGAAATTAGCACATCCTACACAGTTATTTCTCAAAGTCTTGTGTCTTAAGCATGTTAAAAGTCTATTTTTAAACCGTTTGTTTTCTGTCCTAAAACTTCAACGAGACTACATTCGCTCGGCAGTATATCTGTTTTTCCTCTCTCTCTGTGTGTGTGTGTGTGTGTGTGTGTGGTAGAAGAATTATTGTGTTTGAGCGTTTATAGAAATACATTTTTTTCTGATTATGAGATCATTAATCATACAACATATTATTTCCTTTTACAAACACGAAGAATTTTTATTTTTTAATCGACCATCTCTGATAACAATCATAACTCATTCGGGTAAAATTCTTGTTTAGGGGAGACACCTCCAGCGACCTTGCTCTTCACATATATTATAAAGATCATCCTCCTGAGATTAAAAGATCTTCCTCTTTAGATTAAAAGATTTTAGCCGTCGCTCGTTATTTATTAAAAAATTGTTAACGAAAGAAGTTTAAAAAATATAAGTTTGAAAAACATAAATGATTAATATGTAGGTATGTTAAAGACATCTTAATGATATCTTTAAAACGTCTTATGTCCCGATTTTGGACATTGTGCTGTCTGGAATCCGCCTCTTCCCTGCACCCTAAAAGAACCAAACCCAACCTATATTATTATGACAGTACCTTTTTAGTTTAGAGCTTCGCCTTCCCCCTCCCCTCACCCGCCCAAAAATATACTTCCAAATTTTTTATAACAACCTTTATCATTGTACGGTTCACGTATATCGCCGCTCGTGCGCGTTAGCGTATGCACTTTTGGCGCGAGACTATCGTGTCTATCGTATATAAATATCTTTTTAAATGTATAGAAAATTGCGTTCTATTCATTAAATTTATTTCAGGGCGGCAGTGTGGTCTAGTGGTAGAGCGCCAGACTCGTAATCTGAAGAACAAGGTTCGAGTCCACTAGAGCCATGTAAACTTTTGTAAGTTTTTTCCGAAAAGCTGCGCCCCCCGTGCAAGATAGGCTCTTGTGCAGAGCAAACTGGGCTCCGTCTTTCGGAAAAAGACGTTAACCCGTTGGTCTAAAGGGTTAAGTGAGAAGAGAAGGGTAGTATTGGATGAGAATTGAATAAAAGGTTGGGAACGTCCCTACAAAACGCCTTACAACCCTGAGGGGAGTCTATAAACGTATTTACCTTATCTTATCATTAAATTTATTTCGTTAATAACTTTTTAATAAACACCGAGCGACGGCTAAAACTTTTTGAAGATTACTCAGGAGGGTGACCCGTAATATATGTGAAAGACAAGATCATTGAAGATCCTTCTTTAAAAGAGTTTTACTTTTATTCGAAATAATAATATTAGGTGTTTGGGTTACATTAAAAGTATGCATTTATATTACAGCATTTATAGAAATAGATTTTATTTTTAACCAATTTAAAAAAAAAGGAAGGTTTTCAATTCGGCGAGTATGTACGTAGGTATGTCCACGATTTTCTCTGAAACTACTGGACGTATTTGGATGCGCTTTTCACTGTTCTATAGAGCAATCCTTCAGGAAGGTTTTAGTACATAAAATATCGTGTTGGAACATCAGAGTGCTAAGCAGTAAGGAAATATACGATAATAATTACAAGTTACTAATAAATTATTATTTTTTAATCGATTTCATTATTCATATTAATTGAATAAAGCACTAAAAAAATATGAAAAATATATATATAAATGTTTTAAAAATATAGAATAAAAAAAATCTTTTTAAATAAAACCGACTTCAAAAAAAAATTTTTTTAATTTTAAAAATAAAAAAGCTCTAAAAAGTATAAAATAATACTTTTTTTTTAGTCAGCGCCAAATTAATAATACTTTTAAGAATTTTTCTCAATTTTTCTAAATCGGCGCTAAATTAATAATAGGGGAGACCGGGGCTAAGCCGACACTATTTTTTCAAAGGCAATTTTTAATATTTAATTAAAATTTTTAGGCAAATTCAATGATATATATTTAAAGAGTGTTTCTTCAGGTACAAAATTGATTCAGGAAGTTTTGCTGTACGTCGCTTTGTTTTGCCGCCAGGAAAGGAAAAGTGACGCGAAGACAAATTTTCGAATTGAAAAATGACGGGGCGAACTCGATACCCCGCCGGAGCAAACTCAACACTTTGTTTGATCGACACAATTTGATCTGGAACTTATTTTTTTATTGTTTAAAAATAAAAATACATTGTTTATCAAATAAAAAGACATTGTGTATTAGAAACAAAAAGTCGGAATAAAGTAAACAATTATTTAAAATAATGCGAAAAAAAAAAGATTAAACTTTTAATTATCTTTTTCTGAACTGTCTGAAAAACAATTTATACACGTAAACTCGCGATCAGATGTACGCACACATTCGTCGTGAGCCATACGGTTGCATAAGATGCATTGTTTGTTATTAGAAGCTAATGAAATGTTTTCCGAATACACGCAACAGATGTTCCTTAAATCGTCATCGGAATCGGACGAAACAGTGACCTTTTTTGCGATAATGTCACTTTAGGTTAGTGTCGTCTTTGCTCCGGTGGCGTCGTGTCGACTTAGCCCCGAACGTCGTTTTTTACTTTTGTTACTCCAAAAATATATAAATTTTGAAAATATGCAAAAATTATTATCGGATTCGTATAAAGCATCGAATTTCCCATCAAAATCACTTAGCGGTAGATTCGCAAGAGTAAAGCTCGATGAAAGAGTAGACATTTTCAAGAGATCAGAAAAATTACTTTTCACTATCAAAAACACTTATGTCGCGTTAAAAATTACACTATAACTCAGAATGTTACCAAATTCCGTTGATAATACTGGCACATAAAGACGCATTTACAGTAGCAAAGGCAAGTTTCTACGATAGATTTAAATTGGCAAAAAGCCTAGTGTCAAGTTCGCCCCGCTGTCGGCTTAGCCCCGGTCTCCCCTACCTACTTTTAACCTTCTAGCGCCCACAGTTGCACTAGTGCAATATTACTTCATGGGCGCACCAAATTGTCCTGTCGACAGTGTCGACAACTGACGATCTTTTACTGGTATAGAGATTGTTATTTCTATACTTTACTACTTTCGTAGTAAAGTAGATCCCACCGTTCTAGGGCAAATAACAAAGCGTTTCCGAAAACAACATTGCGTCTCCGACTTAGGGTCTATGAGCACGAGACCGAAAATCATCCGAGGAACGTGCTCGAGAAACAAGGTTAGACTTATTTTTTTCTTAAATACGTGTTGATCCCTTTAGTTAAAGAATAAATAAATAAAAAAAATGATTGCGAGAGTTATTTTAACCTTTGGTTGTAGAATGGCAGGGTCAACGTTGCACTAGTATAACATAATTTAAACATATAACATAATTTTCACCCTTTAGGCTCCAAATCTTTTTCTACCGGTTTTTTTTTTACCTTCAAATAATAAAATAAGCCAAATATATGAGTTTCAGAATTTTATGACAGCGAAATCAAAATGCGGGCATTACAGGGTTAAGAATTCCTTTCAATTTTTTGGAGTCGGCGCTAAATTTATTTAGTAATTATTAATTTGACGCTGACTCCAAAACACTGAAAGGAATTCTTAAAAGTATTATTTCATACTTTTTTAATTTTTTTATAATAAATGCTATCGTTGGTCATACAATGACCTTTGTGTTTTACAAATGCAAGAATGCTTTTATTTTTTAACATCTCTGACAACGAGTACAACTCATCTCAAACATCAAAGAATTGATATATTCTGATGTTGATGATGATGATTATAAAATTGTCGATATTACATAATTTTTTTTTTCATTGATTGTAATAGCTTACGAATTAGCATAATCGATATTACACGAGTTATCTATATTGCGATAAATATGAGCGTGACATTCAAATCGTATCTGCAATTAGCATCTAAAACTTTTAACCCGAACTGGATTGAATTAGAAAAATGTCGAGTTAGTCACGCGATATTATCTTGAAACTCGATTCTGCTGAACGAAATGACAAAACAATATATATTGGTCACTCAATCGACATTGTCGGTCGTACACACGGGGCGTGTTTGTCGTCGTATCGCTTGCACAAATTATCTCGAAATTCTGTCCTCGCTTCTCGTGGATAAAAACGATTCAAGCCCTGGCAATAACTTTCTCTTTTATCGACGATTATTCAAGCGCTTGCGTCTACACGCGCGAGGAACACCGCAATTGCATTTAAAAGCAAGGCTAACTATTTTAATGTATTCGCAAAAACTCGTTAAAGCGATAACGACTTAGTTTTACCATAAATTATTAATCAATCAGCGGTTTGAAAACAAGAAAAGGAAACTCCTGCAGATCTGCCAGTCGAGAATCAGTCGCAAAATCGATCGCAGTCATTACGTTTCCGTATACGTCAAATTTCGTTAGATGCGACAGATCGACCCACAGACAAATCGCAAGTGAATACGCGCTATTGCCAATCGATCTTTCGACGTACAAAGTGAGCTTTGGCAACTTGAAACATCGACTAATTATGAATAATCTATCTACTTGTCGTCTTTCACGAGACCGAGCAGCCGCAATTTCTCGCACGTCCCGCGACGATCAGGCAATTATCGCCTCACTATAGGCTGGCTATGTAATGTCAAGGACGCAAGGCACACGCTTAAGTACACGCTTAATTGAAGAAGAATTTGGACCAATGACGCTCCAGAAATTCAAAGTAGCATTAAAGCTGTTGGGCATTACTTAACGTGTGGCAAACATATCGTTTAAAGTTGGCCGGCGGTAAAGCTGTGTTGGTACGTGTGTGAGCATATTATCATCATCTAACAGCGGTTAATCAACCAAACAATAATTTATTTAATGTCAATCAATCACGCACTGTGGAGTTCGGCGTACCCCATTTCCACTTCTGCGTTCATTGACACAGTTATCAGCTTCGTCTCTGAAAGAATATAGCCATCCGCTAATTCCGCCGCGAGTCAATGTGTCGCAAGAAGTTCGAGAAGAATCAGCATAGTGATGCTGGATAGTGACAGTGGTACCAAAATTGTTGTTTTAAAATTATACAAAGTTGTTTTAAAATTATAAATTGATTCTATCGAGAATCTCTTCGACATTGGTCTCAATTATTCTATCAATTAACGATTTAAGATAAAAAAAACGTGCACGTTAGGATAAAATATTCAATTGCGCAAAAAATATTCAAACGTGAAACTTTTTAAGACCCGCGTTATCGCGGACGCCGTGCGATTACCAGCGGTATCAAAATCTAGGAATGATGTGATGGATTTATGATAATGACAGTGCGATTAGTTTTCAACGTGAAGATATCGCGGCGTATAAAGCTGTCGCATTTATTTGTGTCGCGACATTTGCTGCCGCGAAAATACGCGACACAATGACAAAATGAGCCTCACACGGCGTAGGTAGAGACCGTAGCAACTGTATTCTTGAAGTCGACAAAGTCACGCTGAAATATTCCGTAGGCGACGAATCTTTATAATTTTTTGTAGACTTAAAGCAATTTATAATTTAGTATGAAGCTGATGCCAATTAACAATGTTATGAGATTAACTGATTTCATAAAATCTTTTTATATTGCTTAGCGTATTACAATAAAAATAATTGATAATTAAACAATAATTTTAATAAATTATCAATTTCTAGTAATTGCGTGCTTTTATCTCATGATATTTTCACAAAAACATAATCCCGAAATCGACAGCTTCTCATTCGGTATTCAACGTTCTGTTTTCTCTCTAAATGGCGAAGTAATTTCATAATATCGCAAAAAGTTGATTCCTTTCTCTTCTTTATTCTATAAACTTCGATACCACGAAGATTGGCACCTCGACGCAAAAAGTGAGCGTTTATCAAAGTAAAATGTCAGCAATATTCCGCGACAGATCTGTATACATAAAGAAATACTGTGATAATATGCGATATCGTCATGCTTCGATGGTCGCGCATATACGTGCTATTATTTGAGTATCGAAAATAACTGCTATCATCGATCAGTACCATCCGTAACACGCTCTCAAAACTACAGTGCCGAGAGTTTGCAAGCGTAATCAGTACAGTGATACAGTAACATGTGACTGATAAGAAATCTGGTTTACTTCACAAGTTAAACCACAAGTGTTTTTTCAATAGCTTATTACTTGAAATATTATTTTAAAAATATGATATATAAAAAAATCAAAGATACTATCAATAATTAGGGCGAAAACAGATCGAAACTCTACACTTTCGCAATCGGATTGATTAGATAATAATATTACCTAAATAATTGTGTAAAAATTATCATCTGATAATCAAAATTGAATTGGAATTGAATCTGGACCCTAAAAGAGAGCTACTTAAAATGTAATAACTAATCATTTTAATAATTTTGTAAAATATATCATCATAAATATATTTATTATATAATCATATATTTTCGCTCCACATATTATAAACTATAATCTACATCTTTCAAAGAAGGAAAAAGTGTAATTATTATAAAATATTATTTTTTATTCATTTCATTTACATTTAATTTATGCAATCAATGATTCTTTAGGATAAAATAGATTTAATAGACGAACATGAATAATACTATGGTATTTCCCTTTTTATGACTTTTTATCCTTTCTAATCTCTACTTTGAAAACCACAGTGTGCACAAGAAATGCAATAAGAAGACTATTTAATTTAATAAAAAATAACAGCAGAAAGATTATTTATTCTATTAAGAAATTCCACATGGAACTACTGCTAGTAATCACAGTAAATACATTACTGCGTAAGGTCATGTGTGTTGTTTTAATAATTTGCAGGCAACAACTATTTATAAGCTCTCAACTATGGTCGTCGGTTATTGATAACGCAATCGCCTTGCGCGAAACTCTTTTTCCCGGACGCCCGCTGCATCTCGCAGAGTGGAATTTACTGGACTAAAAGGAATAATCCATCACGCGGAAGAGGTTGAGCGCGAGTGACGATCGCGAGTGACTGTGTCGCGTGCAAGAGCAGCCGCAAATTTCGTTAAGTACTATAAAGTCTACTTGGAGGAATTGTCCAATCTCCTGGATTCAAGTTGGAGAACGGAAAACCAGTCGTTCTTCTCAGCTCGCCGAAGGCATTAGGCACCGGTGGTTCGCGCAGCCGCTCTCCCACGTTTCGCGATCGGGATCAATGTGACCGGCAGATTTATCGATCATCAACACACGAGCCATCCACTTGTCATTTTTTGTGATATCCTGGTTGTGATCGAGTGGATGCTACTCGTTGTGCGCTGCATAATTATAGACGAAAGGTACCTTTTAATATCAACAATAAGCTTTGTGTTAAAAGCTTTATGTCTGATTTGTGTTCGGTAAACCAATTTCTAACTTTTAATGGCAGTTAATTAGATCCCAATTTATCACAATATAGAATTTCACATATCGCGCGTCAATATTATTACGACAAATCTACATATTTCTATTTCTATTTTTTTATAGGTACTTTAATGATATATACATCATGATGTATTACATTACCGTAAAATTACCGAAAAATTTAATTTCTATTGTATAAAGAAAGAATTTTGATATACTAATTTTCAAGTTATTTAATCGATTAAGCAATTAGATCAAAGTATAATAATAGTATAGGCATCAGCATTTTGCTGCAAAATGCGTCACGTAAAAAGGTCAAATATAATTTGCAACGTAATATGAAAAAAGATTGCATTACCGACATAGACAAACTAGATTTTTTAGCATTGTACGCAAAATAATTATCGTAATTAAAAAATCTGTTTTCTACAGAAAAGAATAATTTATTATAATATAACGTATAATATCTATATTATATATTATAATATAACAGCATTAGATCTAATTAAAAATAATCCTGATAATTTAATTTATAAAAATTTACTTTTTAAAAAAAAGGCACAAAAAAGGCGTCAAGTATACGCGCCTGTCTACCTACAAAAAATATAATATCAGAAAATGACACCAAGTAGGAATAAATTTTTGGAAAGAAGCTGTTGCATTTTTTTAACTTAATCAAAATTTAAAAAATATTTTATGTAAAAAAACTTGGCGCAAGAAAACAGAAAAATTTACATTTCAACTTTGCATCACAATATCTCCGCTCGTAGGATACCTAAATGAAAAATAAACAGTTTTATTTATAATTCGAATTCAAGCTATCGATTGAGCCTACTCAGAATTTAGTCGGTTCAACCGTTATTGAGATCCGATAATCTAGAGTAAGAATCTCTCAAGTAGTTTCACGTATAAATACACGGTCTGTGTCTCGTTGCGCATATAACACTTGGCACGAGACACTATATACCGTCTCTTGATTCAGAGTATTAATGAAACGAATACTTATTTTTATTAAACAAGAGTATGGCATATTGAATTAACAAAATTATTTCCAATTAATAATCTAAGGTTGTTAAAATATAGCATCGTGTTTTCTGCGTAATAACTGCATACTTCAAGATAAAAAAAACTCGATGCCTCTAACACAAATAAAATTTATAATTATCAGAAAAATTAATAAAAAGATTTTTATGAAAGTTTCGATTTCGGTTTTGATCGAACTTAATTATTGACTTGACTAAACCAATATGCAACATATAATAATCAATATGTAATTAAAATTTTGTTCGAAAATAATGTAATATTTTTGAAAAATATTTAAAAAGAATAATGTAATAATCTATTAATTACATTACCTAAAAAATTTTAACAAAAATGAGAATATTTATTAATTATTTAATCAATATATTTCAGTTTCTCGACTTAACTGGCAAAGTTTCGTACATCAAATTTTGCACGACGTTTCGGCCCTTGGTTTGGGCCCTTATCAAGCGACTGTAATAACGTAACGCAATTTCAGGGGGGGGGGGAAGTAACAAATTACAAGAATACAAGACTTAAATAAATTAATCATACGTCGTGCGAAATTTGATGTACGAAACTTTGCCAGTTAAGTCGAGAAACTGAAATATATTTATTTATCACTGGCGAACTACGAAAGCTGTTTATATTTAATCAATGTTTGAAAATTTATTGAATTATAACGTTATATATTTTCGATGATAAATTTGAATGTCTTAATTTTTATTTAGCACAATTTGTAGAAATATAATTTAATTAAAAAATCAATATATACGATCTTAATGCTTAAAGGTTTTTTTTTATCCTATTAACTAGCAAACTACAGTACCTAGGAACTCAACCCATAACTTGCATATATAACATCTGATTTAATTACACTAATTACATAACATAAGTGTATTGAAAAAACGATTTAACTCCAGAATGAGAAGCATGGGGAAAAAACTTGCAAAGAACCCATTTCACATGACAATACAGAAACATTGAAAAAAGATGCAAATATGCACTCTACAATTAATCAATATCTACCCCTTAATCGGGAGATCCTTCATGTAATCTCTTCAAATTATTTTTGTTTTCCCTTAAGGAGATGCTGTAGTAACATTAATTACCAACATTTTTTTTAACACTGTTACAAGCGAGAAACCACGTAATGTTGAATGTTAAAATGATTGATGGCAATTGTCCACTAAAGACTTTATTCAGACACAGGTAAATAGTGAATCGAAGATGTAATCGTTGAGACTGGATTTGACGATTGACTGAGCAGAACTCGGCAGGACAAGTACTAGACAAGACTGCCTTGGTAACTATCTCCGATAGAAAACGATTAAAAACGGCTATATTTGTATCATTTTTAATCGTATCTTATCGGTTCTATCGTTCCATATTTAGAAGACAAATAAAACATTAATTGAATTGAATCAGTTTCTATCGTTTTAGATCCGAATAAGGAAATAACTATACAAATTTTATAGTTATGAATCGTTTTCTATATGTACAATTATTGCCCGTTTGAATCAATCGTATATACACGATATAGTATATATGGTATATTGTTATTTATGGTAATAATTTTACCGTATGCATTAATACGGATATACAAGAATAAAATGATAGACATCTCATCGATATTTATATGACTTAACCGAACCAACACATCTATCGTTTTTTATCAGAATTTTCCGACATACAACTTATCATTTTCTGTACAGCAGCTAATCGGTTCGTTTTCTGTTTACGACAGGATCCCATCAAGTATTTAGTAACGTGAATTTCTGATAGAGTATCGTAAATAAACGATTCACTAACCATATTAAAAACAATAAAAAATTTTTTATCGTTTTCTATCGTTGGCGGTTATCAGGGCATGGACAAGAACTAGACAAGAACTAACTCGAGTTCAACAGGGATCTTATTTTATACGATTTTTCATCGATAAGTCCTAACCAATAAAGCGTTCTAATGTCGGAAGTAACGATTGAAGCGGCTGATTAAAGAACAATAAAATAAAGTTTAGTATATGACGAAAAGGTCTGTTAGTATAGGATTAATTTATAGCTGTGATCAGAAGATATTGAAAAAGGGATTTGAAGTAAGTTACGTAAGGGTAAAGGCCTAGACAAATATGTAGTGTTAAAAATTATCTTGAGAATTTAGAAACGGAATTTGTAAATATGAAAAATCTAGAGTTATGGCACGTAACAGCACTCACACTGAGCTACGAGACATCCCCAACTTAAATGTTAAGAGTTAAGCGGGGAGCACACACTTTTGCATAACGCATAATACGTAAGCATAAGAAAACTGATTGGTCTATTTCCTTATGCATATGTGTATGGACCAATCAATTTTCTTATGCTTACGGATTATGCGTTGTGCAGAAGTGTGTGTCCGGGCCCTTAAACTATCATTTTATCTCTGACATAGTTCGATAGAAATTATTTTTTCTATACATATATGGGTGCTCTCCAGCAAGGACACGCTGTGTGTTACACTGTGCTACACCGTGTAAAATAGTTGTTAGAACGCAGTTTAGTTTCTTAGAGTGTAACACTAGAGTGCATTATAGTTTTCCATTCTTATTTTTACGAGTATTTACCGCATCTATAATAAACTTATGATTTTAAATTGTTAAATTATAAGACCCTGTGCACAATAGAACACAAATTAGGAATAAGAGTATATATATTAAATATTAGGATATATAAATGTAGAAATATTCCTGTAATAAATATTAAATATTTGGATATAAAAATGTAGGAATATGTTATATTTTATTCTTTTCTATTACGCATTATGTTTAATTAATTATTATGTCTAATTCCGATTCCTAATATTTAATATTTTTTCTTATTCGTAAAATGTGCTCTATTGCGCGGGCCTATAAGTCTCTCAAGGAGTAACGGTTTTTGTGATAAATCTCAACAATTTAACAGGTTACAGTACTCTGACAAGAGTAAATATTAGGAAAAATTTAGGAAGTTGTAAAAAGTTATAAATTAATAGAAGTATGAACTTTTTGTGACATATGTCTACTTGCTTTGTATGTTATCTACATTTAAAAATATATTTTTGTATAAAACAATTCTAGATTTTATGATACATATTAGGATCATTTTGTCCATTTCAATTCTGTTCTGCAAAAGAATCATACTTCAACAGTAACCATCCTAGTCTCAACAGAAGTGATCTGAAATCAGTATAATAAATTTTTTTATTCATTAGGATTATAATTATCGGTTTTCATGGAGTGGATTAAAAAAATATATATTTTGCAAAATGAAAAGATATATAAAGTTAAATTTAATCTCTTTACTAAAAAATTCGTGCTCGTGAAATAAATAAATAAATAAATAACAGTTATTTATTAAAATCTGCGAAAAGTTTCCGTGAACTGATGCAAATAATTATAGTAAATATTTAAAGTTGTTCGAATAACGTTCTCGTGGTTACAATTTTAAATATTCTATTCTAAAAAACACAGTGATAATAATATTCACTATAAAATATAATTTTTGTACACTAAGATATTGTTAAATGTACTTAATAGCAAATAACAAAAAATGTATACTCCTATTAACATACTTTTTGCAACTCCCCAACTTTTTCATAATTTTTACTTCTGTCAGCGTCTTGTAACCTCTAATTAAATTATATAAGGTAAATTGTACTTTTAATAAAAATATTTTTTAATTTTTGTATTGTAGTAGCTCATATTTAAGAATAAGCATGGCTACTAAATGTTAACAATTTTTTGAAATGGTAACACTAACCTGATTTACCTACACGCTGAAATTAGATTTTTACTGTGTCGAGCTGTGTAACACTGTGTCACTGTTGAAACTTGGAATATTCCGTGTTGAACACAATATTACATTGTGTCTTATGTGTCTCTTACTGGAAAGCACCCTATATCTCTCTCTCTCCCTCTCTCTCTCTCTCTCTCTCTCTCTCTCTCTCTCTCTCTCTCTATGTGTTAATGTTTTTTAAGTATTTTTAAGCAAGATTGTCATTTTATTTAATAACAGAAGCTTTATTTTATTTATTTATCAAATATAAATTATCTTTATAAATATTGTAATAATTCTTGACGAGAAATTTTATCTATGTACGTATATACATGCATATGTATGTATAAAATGTAAATCCGCAATCTTTTATATTCGCGATTAGTACGCTGAATAATTTACATCTGCAAATGTCCTTTCAGCGTAATCGTATGCAGCGCCTAACACGAGGACGACCAACGATTTAAATAACCACGATACCCGTCAAGGTACTCAGATAAATTTCCTGACTGCGAACTCAACGAGCGGCCGAGATGGCGAGCGTGGACAAAGATCTCGAGGAGCTCATGTCCCACCTGGGTGAATTCGGCAAATATCAGTTCCGGCAGTACTGCCTTCACTTACTCGCCGCCCTTACGGCCGGTGTGCACATGCTGTCTCTACTGACAGTCGCGGCGGTGCCGACGCATCACTGTGACATCCCGAAAGCGAATGTGTCGTCCGTCCTGACCAAGGAGTTGTTCAACTACACCGTTCACAACTGGAACGATTCCTCAGACGTGCTAGAACATCTTCCACGCCGTCTCGATAGCTGTCACTATTTGGACCGCGAAAACGTTACCCGGGAATGCGACTCGTGGACCTACGACACGACGCACTTTCAATCCTCGCGCGGCATGGAGTGGAACTTCGTTTGCTCGCAACGTTGGATGGGTGCCGCGGCGCAATCCTCGTACATGTTCGGCGTATTCGTGGGCGCGGTTACCCTCGGCAGTATGGCAGACAAGTACGGCAGGAAAATTATATTCTACGTCTCCGCCGTGGCACAGTTGACACTCGGAGTATTAGTCGCCTTGATCAACAACTACTATATTTTCCTAGCGATCCGTTTCCTGTACGGTATCTTTGGCTCCGCCGGCGCGTACATCACCGGATTCGTGCTGACGATGGAATTGGTGGGTCCGTCCAGGAGGACCGTGTGCGGCATATTGTTTCAATTGGCCTTTGCCGCAGGTTTTATGCTGGTGGCTGTGTGGGGCGCCGTGCTCAAGGACCGCATGTGGCTGCAGATTGTATACGGTATGCACAGCGCGGTCCTACTCGGCCACTGGTGGTGGATGGACGAGTCGCCCAGGTGGCTGTGGGCGCACAATCGCGCCGCCGAAGCGATTATCATCGTACAGAGGGGTTTAAAGGTGAACGGCAGCAACGTCCACGTGGACGCCGCCAAGTTAATCAGCAAATCGAAGGTGCAGCAGGAGACCAAAGAGGACAAGTCGCACGGCGCGCTGGATCTCTTCAGGACACCGAATCTCCGCAAAAAAAGTCTGAATATCTGCCTCAACTGGTTCGCCAACTCGATCGCTTATTATGGACTGGCGCTCAACATGGGCAATCTCGTCGGCAATCCGTTTATCATGTTGTTCCTCAGCGGCGTGCTGGAGTTTCCGGTATACATTTTGATAATATTTACCATGGACCGCACCGGTAGGCGATGTCTGGTCAGCGCGTTCTTGATGATAGGCGGGTTGTGCTGTATATGCGCCGCCATCATCACCGGCGCCACCGACGAACTGGCGGCCGTGGCCAAGGTCACGATAGTGCTCCTGGGCAAGGGTTGCATTGCTGGCTCGTTTGCCATAGTGTACAACTACACGGCCGAGCTGTTTCCCACGGTGGTGAGGAACACGGCGCTCGGTATCGGCTCCATGTGCGCGCGTCTCAGCGGCGCTCTCACGCCTATGATCTTCCTGCTGGACTCGCTGGACCCGCGAATGCCAGCCGGGTTCTTCGGCCTCGTCGCTCTGGTGGCAGGCTTCCTGGCGCTCTACCTGCCGGAAACGCTGAATCAACCGATGCCGGAGTCCATCGAGGACGGCGAGAACTTCGGCAAGGGCGACACTTGCTTCACCACCTGCATGGGCGGCGGCGCAAAAACCGCCACGAGCGATCGCGACGTCACGATGAACAAGATACACGAAAAAGACGAAAAGGAGAAATTGAATGATATATAAACGACCGTATTGTCTTAGGAAGTGCCTTCAATTAGTATTTATAGCTATAATTCGCTGAGATAAAAACGGACATACCTTGGTCTTGACATCATGCGGACATATCGTACTGCGTAGATGATACTGATATTAGAAATTACAAATACTTTTTTTAATTAGTCTAACTAAATATATCAGCTAATAATACGCACAATTTACTATTAAAAAGAAAACATTTAGAAATAATTTATATATCATGTACAAATAAAGCGAGAGAGAATTATTTCTTAAAATTGCATATATGTATATATACACATACAGGGTGTCCCAGGTTTTTCCGTAACAAACTTTACTATTATA
Organism: Temnothorax longispinosus; assembly: GCF_030848805.1. Lineage (NCBI taxonomy): Eukaryota > Metazoa > Arthropoda > Insecta > Hymenoptera > Formicidae > Temnothorax > Temnothorax longispinosus. The sequence goes on from NC_092369.1 coordinate 12,420,035, forward strand.
GTACGTTCTATTAGCAGAAATAAGAAATAAATGTTATATAAACATAGATCCCAAAATGCTTTATTAGAAAGTTATAGCAATAAAGGTTAAAATTTTATATTGAAGAAGTAATAATTAATGGTCTTGACATAGATATGTAACACGCTGTTATCTTATCCGTTTCTTCTATTCGTGTTTACGATTTGAATTAATTGAAAATGATCATGAAAACTTGTATAAATACTAATAACGAGCAATATATACCTTCCCAGATAACATAATGTCTTAATGACGTCTTAATGACGTCGTAGTTAAGATGTTTTATAATATGATGTCTTAATGACGTCTTTAAAACGTCTTATGTCCCGATTTTGGACATTGTGTTATCTGGGTTGTAAAATATTGTCGCAAAATGCTGCGAGTTTTCACAAACAAAGAATACACAATATTTATTATTTTCTATACAGGTTTGTGTGCAGGAAATGCAAAGGCTTCTGATGTTAAAGAATATCAACGCAGTCGATTTCCTATATAAGAATCCCGCATCACACAGTCTTTACCAATGTTTATTTACAATTATGCTTGACGGATTCAAATTCTTAAAGTGATAAGTTTACATCGATGTATAGCTTGTATTTACATGGACTGGTGGCATTTTAAAATGCAAATTTAAGTAAAATTTCCAGACAGCACTATGTCCAAAATCGGGATATAAGACGTCCTAATGTCTTTAACCCTCAAACACACATGTGGGTTACGGTAACCCAATTCGTTCGGAACACGCGCCAGCATTTCTAAATGGTGAGGAGTAAGGGGTTGAGACCAGGGGGGGGGGAACTTACACATCCCCACTACAAATCCCCCGGTATAGCAGCTTTTATAGTGTGCTGAGTGCTCGACGCTGCGTAGCTATAGAATGTGTTGAAACATATATATGATTACGTTCATCCAGTGCTGTGATAACGTTTAAATAGCAAGGCGTCGCGGCGTCGGTTCGTCTCAAGAATTTTTACGGCATGTTAGATCCAGCAAATGTAAATTTCTTGATTTTGTACACTTTATATGAGAATAACGTGAAAATAAAGCGCATTGATTTCATACACTAGATCTCAGTTTGGCGCTCATCAAGGCGCTCTACGATTATAACTCTTCGATCAGATTTGAGAGTCCAGATTAAAAGTTTTCTAAAATATTACGAGATCCCCGAAGATCAAGATCCGCGCGATCTAATAACCGACAATAAAATGGAAAAACAAAAAAATTTATCTTATTATTTTTAACGGAGGATGTGACTTTTTATGCACAGAACATTTGTTTAATCATATACTTTAATAAAAGTACAAAAATCACCTAACTTCACCTCATCGATTAAATATACTTTTTGAAACAAATCATTATGACGTATTTTTTTTCTTAAACCAACTCATTACCTTTCCATTCATATATAATTAAACCCTCGTATCTCTTTTTAAAAGAAAATTGTGATTTAATTTAAACAACCGGTTTTTTCAATAAAAAATAATCCCAAAAAATATTTAGTCCAATACGAGCAACTAAATATTTTATATAGTTTAACTAAACATTAGTTAAATTAATTAATTCTTGATTTAAAAATTTTAAAAGCGCATGAATGCATTATACCTTTTTTAGTGCAACTTAATAATTGTTGAAACAACTAATGTTTAGTTAACTAACATGTTTAGTTAACTAACATGTTTAGTTGCTCGTATTGGACTAAATATTTTTTGAGATTAATAAATTTTTTTCTCAGTGTTTGGATCTTTTTTTAGTTCTCTCTCTTCTTTTTTTTCAAAGTATCTCGAATACCAGAAGTTTTATGTCATTTTCATCTATATATTCTTTTTCTTTAATGTTTGGTGTATCGATTAAAAAAAAAATGACTTTAAAATTGGTGCATTAGATCCCGAGATAAAAAAAAAGAAAACTAGGTTACGCTAACCTAGTTTTCTAATCATTAATTATTTTTAACGAGCAAAGGGAAGGATCGAGTATAAAACACTTTCACAATCGCAGTCAAATTATTGATATCTTACTTATAATAATTTATAACTTGAACAATATATTTTTAGATAGCTGATTTAACAGTCGACTGTATTAACGTGCAATGGGATTTGACTTTAATAAAGAGTTTTATTTTTATTTTAAGATTGAATCGAATAATTCAACTTTAATGAGTATCTCTTAAAGCGATAGTTTACTAATCAGCTTTCTTGACCTCACTCTACTATAACGGTGCCCGGTTAATCCGTTCTAATGCTAACGCGGTCTCTTCCCCGGGACGAAAAGCGACAGCTACCAACGATGTTGGATTAACCATGGAAAATTAGGATTTATCTGCGGAAAAATTCGTACCCCGCTGAATTTTTGCATAGAGCGAATGTCGTGTCGCAGCCAGTGATTACGTGCAAAAACAAAATATGGTCTTTACTTTTACCATATCTGCTCTGTTTAACAGAGATAAATCGAAAGCTTTAAAAATATTTAAAAAACGTGACGATTTGAGAAATTCTGCAGATTTTTAAAATAAAAGTATATTCGCCACAATTAATTTTTACTAATGGAGTACGCTTCCTTTTGGCGATGTATGACGCTTCACATAATGAGGAATCAATAGACATATTCAGATATTATTGTTTTGTTAATCAACGCTGCTTACTAAGGCAGTGAAATTATATACTCTTCCACCAACATCTATAGTGTTGCTCAACAGCATTTGTATCGGGTGTACTATCAAGTGCAAACATGGCTCGAGGAACAATCTCAATCCTGAAAACTGAGGATGGATAAGGAGGAATGATATTTCAGAATCGATTCCATCTTTGCTACCATCTGCACCGGACACTTTGTGAAACTCCATTTTTTGCAACTGCTCGAAAAGTTGTGGATTCAACTGTGGCTGCAGGAAAATTGGTTTAAAATGTTCAGCAGTGTGTGGTGTGGACATTCCCGTTGCCAGTTTTGCCTCAACACAGCACCTGATGCAATCGAAGAATGCTATGCCGACAGCTACGAAGATGTACATCCTGTAGATTTCTTGGTGGAAGCCATGAAAATTGAAGAAGTTATGAATATCCACCCAACGAAGGAAATTGAAGAAGAAGTACTTAATTGTTTTATTTCTTTTAGAAAAACAGTGAATTAGGCCTATTGGAGACACCACATTACAAAAAACGCGCCTAGCACTGTATCTCCGAGGTGGTGTGGAAAACAGTGCATTATCTCTGAAATGCATGAAAGTTGAAACTTTGTAAGCCACAGGACATGAAAACGATTGATCCTACGAAAAAAACTTATGGAATGTTTTTTATAGAGAATTTTATAAGCTACAAATTTTATAATAACTATTTTTGCCGTAGAACTAATGAATACAGAGATATTCGCAAAAAACTGTTTTTTTTTTTTACCTTTGACCCTCTGTAAAATTTTTAGCAGGGGTCACATTGATGGGGGGACTTTTCACATATTGTTTATAACAACGAAATAAAGGTCTATGCAAAAATTCAGCTAAGTGCAAATTTTTCCGCAAATTTGTTATTTTTTTGTCTAATTTTCCTGAGCTATAATGGGTGGCCCAGAAAGTGAGTGTTTGAGGGTTAAGACTGTTTGGGTTGTTTCTTATATATTTCGTATTTTTGCTATAACTTCTAATAAAGCATTTTAGGGCCTAGGTTTATATAACATTTCTCTCTTATTTCTACTTATAGAACATACTACTAGAGTTTATACGGAAAAATATACATATATGAGAAAGAAATTTATATGAACAATATTATATTTAATTATCCATCTGTATAAAAAAAAAATTTTAAGTATTCTAAAATTTTAATAACAAAATATATGTATATATGCGACAAAGGACAATATTTTTGATACATAGAAATTATGTATGAAAGCAGTTTCTATTTTATTATAAAATTATCAATATATTCCGTTGATTAGATTTATATAGCAGCGCTATTTACATTGTAATAGTTCGCCATAATACTGCAGTGACTTCAATTTTTTATAAAACTGTACACGTATATAGGAAACATTCAATGGATGCCTTCGAAATTTAGGAAATAAAATTATTAAATCGCAGGACGATCACGTAGTTAGTAAAAATATTCAAATACAAGCACTTTTACAGAAAAATAAACTTACTCGCAATAATTGCTTTCTTATGTAAAACCCTTCCATTATTTATATGACAGAATTATCATTGTGGTTTTCCTACATGTAAATGTTTGGTGATCAAGAAGATTTTAATTTTATGAGTAGGCAATTTCCGTGGTAGACGTGATTGAAAGTTCAAGCAACACCCTGTTTCCGCTGTAAAATCCTTCTTGTGAGACGCTGAAATAATCAGAGAGAGAGAGAGAGAGAGAGAGAGAGAGAGAGAATCAACGAGGAAATAAATTTGTTGACATCCGACTTATCTCGCTACTTTCGGCGAGATGAACTAGCCGAAGAAAGTTTGAGAGTATGCTAGATAACGGGAAGGACGCGAGGCGCTTTAGAGCACGCTATGATCCTAATGGCGAGGATGCAATTCAGACAGAATCTTCCGGGAGGACGCGGGAGATTCTCGGCCCTGATGAAACCGCCGACTCACTCCTCTCTTCCTAGCTAATGGAAAAACTTTGTCGCCTGGCCCAACGCTTTTCCAATCATAAAGTTTGAAAAATGGTCACGTCGGTTATCCGCGAATTTTTTTTTGCCATAGAATTAACGATGATAGGAAAAGATCCTATCTTTCTCTCTCTCTCTCTCTCTCTCTCTCTCTCTCTCTCTCTCTATGGAAAATTTCGTAAAGTTCTCGCTGGACACTTCAGTTGTTATAAAGGACCATGTGATCTTTATTTAGTTTATTTCTTAACTGATATTTTCAACGATAATTTATCATAACGTATTATATATTTTGTATTTTATTATAAAACTTATTTTGTATGACAGTTTTAAATTTTCTCATTATTTGTATTTTATTTAAATATTTTCAACATCATTTATTGTTAGATAAGACGATATCTATTATGTAAACGACATACAGCTTGTCGAGTTATCGAAGATTAAATTGTATTAAAATAAAACGCGAATTAATTCTGATTTCAGTTGGTTCATCTTTAATTGTTTATTAATAAATTAAAAATCAACTAGATCATAAAATAATAAAAATAATAATAACTAAACAAAATATATTTATTTCTTAAATCCCGTGCTAAAATGTACCGCGCATCACGGCTAAGCAATTACTAACGCAACACATAACACGCTTCACGAAGTTTCTGATCCTCAATGTCACGTCGAGTTTTCGCGCTTCACGAGACTCACCGGTGCATTTTGCAAATGCGCTCGCTATTTGAGGAAGAATACGTCCTATGGCGTTATGACTTATAACTTATACGCAAGCTACGACGCAACGGTTGACAACAATTGTCTTCTTGGTTGTCCGACGATTAGAAAATAACTACCGAGCAACCACCTGCACAACGCTGCTCGCATATCTCCCTTTCAACGCACTCTCTAAAAGTCGAACAGCAAAATATCACTCAAAACGAGTGAAATGCAAGTGTAACGAAACGTGAAAATTGAACCTGTGAACTTCGAATGATTCGCCAAGAAAGAGTAAATTGCGCTCTATAAGTTGAAGTAAAATCGCACTCTATTTCAGTAAAAGAACACTCTTTTCGAGTGCAGTAAATCAGTGTCCATAGGAGTGAATGATGTCACTCTAAAATTTTGAGTAAAAAAATCATTATTTACTATAGCTTTAGAGTGAGATCATATCACTCCGATAGAGCTAGCCGCTCTAAAAATTTGAAAAATTCACTCCCACCTTATGAGTGTCTGCATTTACTCAAATTAGAGTGACAACTCTCTCTTTTGAAGTGACTATCGCAATCACTCTAATATATTAGTGGCGAAACTACTCTATGAAATTTAGAGAGCGATGATTCGATTTAATATAATTAATGAAATATTTAACGCGAATCATATATCAATTACTTTTATGCGAAATTAGCAAGACACTAACGCTCCCGCGCCTATGAATTCCCAAAATTCCACACGTGCATAACGTCGTCGGCATCAGCGAGATTAAACTGTACTGCAGCTCTAAGCCGTAATCTTGAAATTCTACCAACTAAATTGAAAGCGGTTAAAAGTCGAAAATAAACGATTTATAAATATCTTCAAAACGTTCTATCATTTGCTGAGGGTTCCGCGAACGGCTCATGTTTCTTGAATAAACATTGTTAATAAATCTCAATGAAATAGCAACTGGAAATTTCATAAATTTTTTAAGAAGGCAGTATAATTAACGAAGTGATTATCACTTCTGATTCATTGTTTGTTCATTGTAAATAAGCATAAGAGAAATCTAGAAAAACGAAGAAAAACTTATCTAACTCTTCATTCATCTATTCGTTCATCTAGCGGAAATCTGGGAGAACGCATTTCAGATAAATGCCCGAGAATAATTTCGGAAAGTGGGACGTGCCCCTTGGGAAAATGGGACAACTCCTCGCAACTGTGTGAGTCGCAAAGCTTCAATTTATATATTATACATACATATATAAATCCGACCCTGATGATCCGTACACTCACCTGCGTTATCGAGCGCGTACGGGTCCATGCGCGAGGGATGCTGGCGCCCGGGATATATACGGGAACACACGGTGGCAGGGAGCGCGCGTCGCCTACTGAACTCTCGCTCTGTTCTCGCCCATTAAATCGGAGAAAACGTTGCATCAGCGCGCGCAACTCTGTCAAATACCCACGGTGCGACCGTTGCCGCAAATTCGATCTCCCGTAGGATTGGATCGGAAGTGGCGGAAGTGCCATGCCATGCCATGCCGCGGCCGTCGTGCTCCAAGTGGAAGATCGCGAAACACGAGAGAGAGAGAAAGAGAGAGTTTCGTGCGATCAATAACGATCGAATAACTTCAAAGCTGTTAGTTCGAATTAATAGAAGTGCTCCGATCTTCGCCCTCGTCGAGATTGACTTCTGCATAGCGATCCGCAATATTCAACCCCGTATAACTTTGCAAATAGTTCCGGTAAATAGTTTGCGTATAATATTTTTTTGGAACTTTCGTAAAATTCTTTAAATAATAAACAAGGGATGATTATTATACATTACGTTAGATTATCAAGAGACACGGTAGTGTCTCGCGCCAAGTACACGCGGAGCGAGACCGACCGTGACTCTTTTACGCGACGCGACGGGTTGCGAGTACCCGAGATGTTGAGATTATACATTACGTTAATCAAATTTTCTTGTGATTACACGTTATTTAAACTTATAACCGTCGAGACCAATCATTATTTAATATAGTAAATATAAAAACATTCTCCGATTATATTAAACATCAAATAAATGGTTTTTAAAGAGTACGAAACAATAAATACTTTTTTTTATTTTATACACTTTTCCGGATGCAATAAAGACAGATATTAATTTCAAGTTTTTATTTCCTAGGCAAAGTCCGATGGAAGCGCGATTATTTCACTTAAATAAGCAGGAACTTTTTATTGCGCTTTCATATCTCTCTTCGCGACAATTCGTGACAGAGCTCTTTCCTCGTGTCGATTGAAGAGCAAATCCGCGATCGATTTAATGCGTACGAAGCGGATTTCGTTGATACTTTGGTTTATATTTTGCACACGTTTTGCAATAAACATTTATATCTCTAAAAGCGAGAAGCTAATTAATCATTAAAAAAAAATAATTGTCTAATCAAAATTGGTAACCATTTTAGAGTTTACAACCATTAAATTGAATTTAATGTACATATATTAAATTGATTAAACAAAATATATTAATTATTAATGCAATATTAAATCTTAACAACGTAATTGCATTAATAATTGTAATCATTAAATGTCTGATTAACTATAAAATCAACAATAATAAGTGGAATTTGATCAATATGTGAATACCACAAGCAAGTTATAGATATGCACGATTTTCGGCTAGGCTGGATCTTTGTAGCCTAATATCTTTTGTGTAAATTTATGTACATTTTTCTACTCAGCAAACTACGGATCAATTGTTTTATCAGTCTTAAAACACATAGTCTAGTTCGAATAGTAAATTCACATAATTAAATCGATTTAATAATGATGATAATAATAAGCATCCTTTAAATCACTACAAGGTTTATTGCAAAAACTATATTATTCCAGCCAGAGTTTGAAGACCTGGATCTCCCTCCAATCTGTAACTGGCGTCTTTACCAATTTGACTAATTTAATCAATTCGACTGAGGCATGTAGTGATTTCATCGCAATAACCATTATTATGCGTAAATATTAAGGAAAACATTCATTACTTCAGGCGACGTAAATAAAAATATTATTAGGCTACCAAGATCCAACTCGACTGAAAATAACACATCTCTATTTACTTGTGATAACTGTGTACGAAATCTTTTTGTTTTTATTTTTTATTTCTCAGCTTGTACGGTATTGAAGCCGGCTGATATTGACGCATTATTTTGCATATCATGATGAATTCTTTCAGAAGGAGGCGGTCACGATTTAATTATCGTCGCTAGACTTTAATTAAATTGATACCATCTTTGGACGCACCGTAAAACAGTTGGACGTGTCCTAATTGCAAATTCCCGGTGACTTATTTACAAGCAGTGGGGATACAACACGTTACGTCGTACAAGTCGTTCTAATTAGAAAAGGCTTACGAATTTCCATTTGTTTCTGCGCGGAGACAGGATGTCTCAAATAGCAAGAAAATGAAGACCAGGAAAAGTTGATTAAACGACTTTCTTGTATTGGAAAAAGTTTAAAACGCTTTAAGATTATTTTATTCTTTTTCTAATTGATGGTAATTTCTTCGTTCCTTTATGTGAAAGCTACAGCAGACAAAAGATGTATACGATCCAATATGACACATTTCTGTATTTAATCAAACGTTAATTATCGCATTTCGAAGTTTGCCAATAAAGAATCTTTCCATTTTACGCAAAAGCAAAAAAATTAAGGATAATTGTTTTCATTTTTAGAGAAAGAAGCATACAAATCTGTTGAAAGTACACGGAATTTAAAGAGTTAATCCGCTAATCTTTTCAACGGAGTTATTTTAATATCCATAATCTATGAAATATGTAAAATAAATCCAGTCCGTTATAATTTGTAGCGTACTATACACTAATTATGAAAATACACGCACGTTGAGCTAATGAGAAATGCGGGACAGCTTTGTGCGTGACATTTTCTTAAAAAGAATGTCTAAAAAGGATGATCTATATATATAACATTTGTTGCGTACTTGTAAATGAGATTCACACATTCCCCGTTTCTATACCAAGTAATTAATCAACATTTTTTTTCTTTTTCAGTTACGCGACGCACGAAAGTAAGTTTAAATGACAGTCAATGTGATATCTTTTCGAAAATTTAAATAAAAAACAGAAGAAAAAAATCATGCAGAACACGTCAATATATGCAATACTCATCAATTTATTTTAACACATTGATAAAATATATATTGAATATTTATCTATATATATATACGCAAATTATATCCCAGAGATCTCGATCTTAATTTCAATTGAATTCACAAGTTAAACTAGGAATCAATCTTTCCGTAAGAAAAATTTATTTTTTTCTTTATGAAAGATTTTCAACCATCATTTCTTGCCACAACTGATATTCGGCACTGGAAGAGATAACATTGGGTAAATTAATTAGCTTTGCAAAAACAAAGCAAATATTTAAATGGGTTTCGTTATTCAATCACGGCACGTGAATTTCATTCACAAAAAGACCCTTATTTTAAACCTTATTTATATAGGCCGAAGATGTTTGACGTCTTTATAACGAAGATCGACTGAAAATCACGTCGTCGAGAGAAAATCGGGATCTCGGGAATACCTCGCGCACGAGTGTGTAGTGTGTCGCTCTCTTTTTGACACGTCGCATTAATACCTAATGGTGGATACAGTTGTTATGGTAACTTCGCGCAAGTTCGAATACCTCTGGTTACCAATCACTCGGGAGGATTTGTACTACAGTAATACAAGAATGTACATTTCGCCGCTTGTCTGAGTCCGTCGAGCATCGATCAAGCTACGGTGCGGCACCCCACAGTGAACACAATGTCCCAAATCGGGACATATAGCGTCTTAAAGATATCATTAAGACGTCTTAATGATATCTTTAAGATGTCTTGAAGACGTCTTAATGACGTCTTTAAGACGTTATATGTCCCGATTTGGGACATGCATGTTATTTGGAACACGATTCGGATCAACATAATTTCTTCATTTTCCAATTTCTTCATCGTAGCGCCATAATTACAACGGCTCCGATTACAGCTTTTCTGCGCGGAGAATGAACTATAAGCGCGACGTTATAAAATATTACAACGCGCGACGTGCTTAATGACGAGCTACAGCGACTATGGCATGTCCACGTTACTAGGTAATTAATGGAATGAATATAACGCGCACTTGGCAACATCAGCAGCAGCGTAGTTGCTGAATCATATGCGTCTTTTATATCTCTTTTCCGCTTCCGTTGAAATAATACCGCGATCATGGTCGTTTAACGTTGGACGAGCAGAGTTAACTCTAATCGCGAATCTTATCTTAAAATGAAATAATTGATAAACCAATTGAATTCGTTTTACTAAGCGAAGACGTTGTTACACTTCCTCTTTTTAAAGTATTAAACTATAAGTAATTTAAAAGAATTATATACAAGCAGATAAAAATTAGCAAAAATTTACTAGCAACAAAATTTAGAGCCGGCTCCGCAAATAAATTCTTTTTTCAAATTCGGTAGATTAAATAAAATAAAAATCTGAAAATGAATATCTAAAATAAACTTTTATAATGCGCGCCAATTTCTCGATCGGCATTGTTATCATCCAACGTGTAAAAAGTATTGAGAAAACGTATATTTCTTCTTCTTCTCTTATTGTAATTATCGTGTGCGTATTTGACCAATGTACATGGACACGTGATCAATAACTATAATTGTTGAAGAAGGCACATTGTCACACTCATTTAAAACAATCCATGGCAATTAATCCTTCTTGTACTTTTCTAGGCAACAAGACAAGGTCTCGCGTATATGAAAATATTTAAAATAAAGAAATTTTCGCGCATAATATTCAGTAATTATATATCTAACGATTATTGCTGTGAAGACTAGCGGCAGCATCTATTCCTCGATATCCTCTGCATCTAAGATGCTCTTGAAGTAAAATGGTTGGAAGGGATGTCCTAAGCCTTCGTAGAATTTACTCATGAACTCGACCCTAAAGCATAAATGTTATTAAAAGATAATAGAAAACAGTAGAATACGATAATAAAATGCCTTAATTCTCTAAATTTGATCAATTAGCACTCCACGTCAGTAAATAGATCAACAGAAAAACTATTAATAAAAACTTTAAAAGTTAAACATTAGAAATTAATACAAAAAAAAGATTTATATTATTTGCTGAAGTTGAAAATGTGAAACCAATTAAAAATAATTCTTATTAAATAAAATAGTTAGAAAATAATCTGCATTTTTTTCCCATTTAAAAGGTATTCTACAATTTCCTTCTTAAACAGTTTTGGACTCGTTTTAACTTCACTTGAAACAAAACACTATATCAAAAAAGCGCAGCCTCTTTTGAAACAGGTATGTCACCCGTACCAATGAAGTCGAAGCGTGTGAAGAAACGCCGAGAGGCCCTCCATCAAGACAAGAATGACGACGGTGAAGAAGGCCCAGACAGCAAACACGGCAAATAGGACAATACTGTTGATATACTGATCTTCCGCGGCGCCTAAGCCTATTCGCAACACTCTGTTCCAGAGCACTTCTGACAGCTGAGAGTGGGCCAACGACAGGGCCCATAATCGTAGATAGGAGGCAGTGTGCGAAACGGTGGATAAAACGTATTCTATGGTATGGATGATCTGAGTGATCATCAGCTCGCTGAAGCTGTCGTCGTGACCGTGATCATCCACCGCTGCATCCTTGCTGGTCCCAGCGTCCGGCGGTTCTTGGGCCTGCAACTCGATGTCCTGGGATGCACTCCCATTACTCTGGGCAAGCAACACGCGTGTAACATCAGCCGAGTGTTTTATTTGTATTTGTGATTAAGTACAAAACACCAATTCTCCCATTTCATCTAATATTATGATCCATCAACCTCGAGACGTTTAATATTATTAGCTATTGTTTGCTAAATTTTTGTTTATACATCATATATCACCGATATCTGTGATGATCTAATGAGCTTAATAGCTTGCTGAAATTACTAATTTCGTACATATGTACAAGTGACGCTTATATGGTGTAAGGTAAAAATCAAAGGCCGCATTTTTATTATTAAAAATTATGAGTATACAATAAAATAAATCATTAAGTAATAGAAATTAAATGGTACAAAGCAAAATAACAAGTTACTTACGTAAATCTTTCCTGATGTCCTATGTCTCTTTGAAAATAGAATAAATAATGGCTTCCCGAAAAGCATAACGGGAACGCACAAGAGGGCGGCGGCAAGCAAAACCATCTGCAAGACATCCTGTCCCTCGAACATGTACTGGGAACAACCATCAGGCACTTCGGCATCTTTGAAAAGCATCATGTTAATAAATGTAATTAACACCGACGGTGCGCAACCTGGTGTCAGTCTTGGATCTGCATTACAAAGCATCACATTACGTCACAGAAATTATGTATGTGTGTATATGTATATTGCAATCACTTACTTGAAGATAAATTAATATTTACCTTCAGCCGAAGCCTCGTACAAAACCCATTTAATAAACATCAAGACAGTCATGTAGCAAAATAGCCATACAAGGAAGAGCAATTGTGGTAGAAATTCAAGGAACAAGCTGGCATATCTCTTGAAATGTCTGAAAAAAGGTCACAATGCGCGATATGTACAAAACGTCGATCAACGTCAAAAACTTTAATCAAACCTGCTTCGGAAAGAATAAAAGTATTTTATGCGAACAGGAATTCACGGAAATGCTTTCTATCGAATTATCACGAGATATCACTTATGGCAATATAGATACACATAAAAAAATATCGTTTAATCTTTCGTAATTCTTCTTTGGCGCAAAAACGCAGAACACAATTTGACGTACCCTGCTCGACATTCATACGTGTATTATATATATGTAACGCATCTACATTTTCTTTCAACAGTAGTACAATTTTTGCAATCACTCCCCAGATAGCACGTACCATGTCAAAAATTAGGACATATAAGACATCTTTTAGACAATATTTCATCTCAAAGATATCTTCAAGACGTCTTATGTCCCAATTTTGGACATGCGTGCTGTCTGGATCTTAATTTCTTTCATCAAGATTACGATACTTACACCATATTGACGACGTTCATGCAGACGCCGAAGATCATGTGCGCGACGCCAAGAATAATCGACAGCTTCATCTTGAACGAATTGTGAAATACAATTTTGTTGTGAGCGAGAGCCCAAACCGGGTCTACACCCAGAGGATAGGGATACTGTAGGTAACTCTCGTTCTTGTTTGGCGACAATTCTAGCGTTTTGTTATCTCTCACGACGGTGTACGAATACCTGACCCTCCAACTAGATCCGAATATGTTAACTGACTTTGCGAATATGTCGTTGTAGATAAAACCACTGTAGATGGAAAACAAACCCATGAGGAGGATGATGTAACGACCGCCGAAAAATAGATTCCCAATTTCGTTGTCGGACTTTTGCGCGTTGATCTTTTTCTCCATTAGCACCATAGCCAAACCAAAAAGCGTCAGTATCAGCCCTAACACAAAAAGTCACGTACCGATAACGATTACTTGACAAAATATATATCTATTTCTCACATATTTGTTCATCGTTCCACTTGCTCGCTCGGATTTACTCACCATGGCCAGCGTCGCCGAACATAACGGCGAACAGAAAGGGAAACGTAATGATAGTGTAAAGTGCCGGATTAGCTTCGCGATACGATGCCACACCGTACGCGTCAATTAGATTTTGAAAGCCTCTCGTAAACTTGTTCGTCCTGTTGAACGTCGGAGGATTTTCATCCGTGTGGATCACGTTGAGGAAAGACGGTATGGAGCTGCCACATTGTCGCTAAAAAAAAACCCCACATTCCTTTGTTCAATAGATCATATCTTTGTGTTTCGAAATGTTGTCTTCTGAGAAGACGGTAACAATACAAAAACTTTTTACTTCGCAACAAATTATAAGTTATTTAGCAGAATACGGATTTGACGCTGTTTCTATAAGCACAGCTGCTTGGAACTTAATGATCCACTTGTAAATATTAACTCAAGTATAATTTCTAATCTTATTAAGTTTTTTATTGACAATAAATGAAATTTCTTCTATTATGTCTGGCAAAAAAATTGTATTTTTATTTAACACAATATTGCTTCTAGTCTAGTCAATTATCGTAACATTAACCGTTTAAATCCTTTTATTTTTATTTTTAAAATATATAAAGCAACAAAAAGAATGTAGTCCACGTTATAATTTTATTGGATATTCTTTATAGGTATATGTACACTAACCGATCCTTCTGTAAGACAATTTTGTACGGTCCCGAGATCGGAAATAGGCATCCAGCATTCTCCAATGAGACATTTTTTCGACACGTCCATATTGAACAGATTCATTGTGTGATAAATAGCTTTCATCTTTCGCACCATGATACTCCAGTTTGGTAATTCCTTCGCTACGTTATGCAGAACACGCTGGCGATGATCTTGCGTTTGATTTAGTACCTTAGCAGAAAAGTTATTCAGATACAATAAGACATTTCCTCATTGTCTAGATTAGATAATCAAATATTAATTAAAATATTTCCTCAATTTAATTATATGTTGTTATTAATTAAAATCTGCCAAGTAATATTTAAAAATAAAATTAATCCCCAAAAAATTGTTTCATATGTAATTAAATACATATAAAATATTTCTATATATGTTTTCTTTTTCTTGTATAATCTCTGAACGTATAAACAAGAAAAATAATAAAAAGAAAAATTAAAAAATAATTAAAAGAATGATTTTTACATTGTTTTTTTAATAAGAAAGTGACTTGAGAAAATGAGGAAAAATTGTCCATATACGTATAAACGTATATATCATCATCATTATATATAAATGTAATATATGATATAATCATATACAAAAATGTAATAATTATAAACAAAATATGATTTTATATATATACATTATATAATCTAATCGCAATTTTACCTCCGTGTAAAAAAATAATGCAAAAACTATTTTTCCAATTATTTTTCAATTATTTATCTTATTATTTTTCTTGTATATACAAACAAAGATTATACAAGAAAAAGAAAACACATGTATAGACATATTTTATACATAATTAAATATAGAAAATTTTTCTCTGGGACCATAATAATAATTAATATTAATAATAAAGTTATGATATAACAGTATATTTATAGGATACACACATTTATATTAAGCACTTATTATGTAAATATACTATTTAAGTATTACACATTTGTAATTTCTTTTGACACAACAATCTCACCAATTTAAGGTCCTCTAGCCGTGTACGCACACCTTTCAGCATTTCCTGACGTTCTGCATGGCTGGTTGGGCACGGATAGAGCGAGGCGTGGAAGCCAGTGCAGACTTTTTTAATACGGGTCTTCAATTGTTCCCCTTGAAAAAATGCCACAAAAGCCGTTTTATAGATTTCGTTGCCCTGAAAACAATCGCAAAAAAAGGATCAAGCGCATCAATGAACGTGCAACATTCTCATTTTGCGACATGTATTAAAACGAAGCTAAATTAATTTTTCGAGGTCCGTTAGTTTTATTTTGATATTGCGTGTGCCACCTTTTTCACGCGTATAAATAACCGACAAAGATTAGCAAATATAATAAATTAAGTAATTTTTATGTGTTAAAATAAAATAAGGATGAAAGCTAACCGTAGCTGGATCCTCCAGCGGCTTATCAAGTTCAGTTTGCCGAAGAAAAACGTTTCCGCGTGATATACGCCAAAGCATTCTCTCAAAGGCTGGAACTCGTTCGCGATTTATTACCCCACCGACAAATCTGCAAGAAATTAAATATCATTATAACATAATTTATCAAGTAATACATTATTGCGTCATATAATTGTTGCTTGTAGACATACACTAATTCTAAGTATAACAGTTCATTTCATTTGTCGCACGCACTTCTAATTGTAATGCTACAAGAATTTTTAATTTTTATCATTAAAAAACAAGTCATATAAGACAAAATTATTTGAAGAGAAAATTGTGTATCTGAAATCTTTATCTCTAAAATTCTTTTCTATAAACCCAAATATAACAAAATAAATTATTTATCACACATTATCTAAAATTGTATACAATTTACATAAAGCAATAAATCAAAGGCAATTTTTTCGTTTAAGAGTTTCTTAATTTTCATTTTCATTACGTCCAAAGTTATCCAAAAAATTGTCCCACAAGAATATTATTCATTATATTTTTTCAACTCACTTTTTTCAAATTTATGTTATCGCAATAAATTAATTACATAATTAAATTAATAATTAAAATGATTCTTTAGAGATAAGATATGTATAATAATATAGCAGAAGTTTTTATATTCCAGGGCAAATCCCGTTGAAATAAGCGCGCGTACAAAAGTAGGTATAGCGAAGTCGCATGGGGAGTCGCTTACAAAGGCGTCAAAAGCGTCCTTTTAATATTATTAAACGTCACACACGCGAGCTTAATATATTAACGTTATATATTTAACACGCGAGAGAGAACCGGCTTGAGTGATGATTCCGTAAAACTGTAACTTACTCCAGACGTCCGCGAATCGAGACGACGGGATTCAGTGCTTCCTCGTTGATGAGCGCCTTGGTGATCGAATCGTTGGCTTCTTCCTGTTGATATAGAAGAAGAAGAAACGAATCTTGATTCTTCGACAAAACGGTAACATCAATTACACGAAGGAGGACGGCGCTACGAACAAAAGCTGCTGAACTACTTTAGGTACCTCCGTGAAGAACGCTTGCGTCTTCTCGAGCACGTGTTGTAATTCCGTCAGCTCGAGATAGTTGCTCTTCAGGTTCACCGCGTTCTGGCTCAGCTCTTGTATGTCGTTCTCTGTTTTCTCGAGATGCGCCTGTTGCGAGAGAGAATGCGATTGATATATCGAACATACAATAAACACGCAATAAGTGAATATCAATATTGTAAATAACAAAATATTCTGCTATTTTTTTATGTAATCACAATTAATAATAATATTAAGCACGAGTTTTTGGAATATCGATTCTCATTTGTTATTTTTCAACGTTATCATAAAATCCGACTTTAACGTAAACACTCACTGACGCTGACTCATTTCGCATATATATGCGGCGCATTTATGCTTGTTATGTGCTAAAAAAAACTTTCATCTTTCTATTTTATAGTAACGTAGCTGTCTAAAAATATTTTTTTTCCATCATAGAAAATGTAAAACATTTTTTTTTAATACATCACATTTTACGAACGTATAATCGTTAAATCGTCAAAAACACGAGGATTCGGGCCTGACGTTATTTTATTCAGATTTATTTTACGCGGTATACCTACGTCGAAACGAGCTTTCGACGAATTTCAGAGGAAATTTTTTTACCTCGAGATCGATAATTGCACGTGGGTTGGGCGCGCGCGGTAGTTCCGTAAGATTATCCGGGATTGGTACACCGTCTTTCTTGACCTCCGCCTCGATGTACCGAAGCTTGCGCTCCAGTTCGTCGCATCGTCGGACCTCGTTGACGAATTTCCGTTGAAAATAATTCAAGTCGCCGTTCAGCTAGACATTACGTCAAAATTTAATATTGTTTCCGATGTAGTCAGGAACATTAATGTGCTCATTAAAATTGAATCTTATGTGCAGTCCATTAAAATTGAATCACCTGACTGTTCACAGGATACAACTTCAAAATGCATTAAATGGTTTTATATCTCACGCAAAATTTATATGTACTTTATATAATAGTATTAGAATGTTTTCATTTTATTATATACATACTACAAAGTATATAAATCTTAGGTAGTAAAATTAAGATATTTATAATACTTTCAAATAAAATTTGTAACTTTTTAAATAAATTATTTTTAGGTCTTTAAGTAAACATAAGTCACCGAGACTTAACACTTAAGTCTCGGTGTTAAAGAATTAAGATAGCATTCTATATCTAGTTATTAATCCCATATCTAATCATTTACTTCAATCTATTAAACAAATATTGTTACAAGTATATAATTACGTATTTCATAGTTTGATAGAATTCTTATATTCTTAAAATTAAATATTTCTGCAGTTAACAGATCAGTTGCAGCATTTCTGCAGTTACCTATGCTAACTGATATAGAAATTTAATATTATTTAAGAAAGAAACGCTTTCTCTCTTCTCCCTTTCTCCATAATAATTATTATAAAATATAATAAATAAGATAACAGACAATGAATTTCTCATCCCAAAACAAAAAAACATAATTTTAAAATAACTTTAAACGCATCAGCTGACATATTCAAATCATCATAAGTATAGTTACAGACTAGTCAGACTAATTACATTAAATAAAGTCATCGAAAGAGAAGATTACACTTAATTCCACTTACATCACGAAATTGCACCGTACCGGTTTCTCCAAGTTCGGAAACAGAAAGGTAAGCCGTCTCCGGCTGAATGAACAGCTGGCAAAGGGCCATCTCCTCGCTCCTGAACATCGCCCCCATTTTCAAAGCAATTTAATCCTTATCCTGCGACAAGAAAGACAATATTTCTTCTAAATTGCAGCTTATATCAAGTATAACAGAAAATAAGAAAGGTATATGGTGCATGACAACCATACCTTTTGCGACTGAGCTATTTTTATGTTGCTCATAAAATTGCGATTTTTATTTAACTTCCTGAAAATTATAATTTTAACGTACGTCTCGTCCAAATAAATTTACAAAGTTGCAATTTGAGTAATACTGCTTAGCGGAAATATTAATACGGCGAAATCAATTTATCAAACTGAAATATTTTAATGAAATATTTTTTTTGCTAATTATTTCTAAAAAATATAGAAAAAAACGCGAGCAAAAGAGACACATTAAAACTGTAGGAGAAGTGAATCGTGAATCTTAATCGACGAGATATCGAGCAAACATTGATACAAGATAAGGCAATTGTAGTCACGTCTTGTTAGCACGACACGCACATTATTATCGATCAATAAATATGTCACAAAAATATGCGAAATAAGAAACGAGGTCACCGTGCCACTACAATGAAACATCAGTTTCAAATATTTTAAATATCTGTTAATTAACATATTTGTAAGATCTTAATAAAATGTATAAAAGAAACAGTCTCTAGATCTCTGCTAGGTAAACGAATCAATACAAATAGCAGAAAATCCTGCTGTATATATTTAAAAGAAACTACACGGAGTGTAAAACTACACGTGAAAAACGGAGCAGACTAAAATCTATATATTGTAAAGTAAATTTCTGAATAGATCATTCACAAACTTCTTTTATTCAAATTAAAGCAGCGACTACGAGAGTGAGACAAAACTCAGAAAGAAAAGAATCAAAAGAAAAGAACGCGGAAAACCGTGATAAATGACTTTCCTTGTCGACGGGGAAACCGCCAATATTTGATTTGCAAACACACTCTTGTTTTTCTCCCATCAAAGATTTTCTCACAGGAACGACATTTGAGGAATCGCTATCGAATTCAGCACGTACGTGTGCTTATTTATCGACAAACACAAGTACCGCCACACAAAATGCAACACGGGAAATCCATGTATTTTAATCGTCGTTTAAATTTACCGTATTTAAAATAGTCGAATTATACCCAACGCAATCTGATCGCCGAAAGTTCAAATGAAAAGTTTTACGGCCGCGGCGCTCTGTTTCCACGTAGTAGGCGGAGACGCGAGGGTAAACAGGAGTGCCAGATAAGCGAGACGCTCCATAAATATGTACGTGAATAAAGGTGTTACACTCGCGTCGGCACACCCTCGCCGCGCCGGGTTAAATTCTCGCTCTTATCGCGGTTCGTCAACTCGGATAAAAAAAAGTGGCGCCGACGTTACACGCTGACGTTACGTTTGTTCTCAAATGCGGTAAGCTAATTAGCAATATATAAACTGTGCGTATCGAGTTCGAGAGGAGGAAAGCGAAAAGTCTTAGATGGCATAACAAGCAATTCGAAAAACCTATAGAATTTTAAAAAATTCGTAGAAATCGAAGATGCGTCCGCAAAAAATATGTGTCACGTATGCTAAAATGACAAAACATGGCGGAAAACAGTATAATCTTCTTCTCACAGTAGCAGTCTTCGGCTGCATTCGAAGAGCGCGCTATTAGCGCTATTGCATCATTCTGTCTTTATCGCTCATCAGGTGTAAAACAAGGATAGAACAAGCAAATAGCGCTAATAGCGCGCTCCCCGAATCCAGCCTTCGTAATCGTTCGATAAGGAATCATAAAAGAAATTAACTAAGTGAATTATTAACATCAACTAACGTTCCTTAAAACATTTTTCGATACGGCATCCATCCATATCTTCTTTGAAGCTATCTTTACATCGTGAGTAAGCCTAGCTTCATTAACTGCAAATATCGAAAAGATTAGCATTCTTCTAAGCAATTTTAAGTATCGAAGATTAGCATTCTTCTAAGCAATTTTAACGACTTTCTTATCGGGGCACCATTGCCCGTGGCTAATTATAAAGAGGACATTGAAACACTAACGTGTTATCGACTCGACTAACTAACATATCAAGATCTGATCGCTTCGACCGGAATTTTCGTTAACGTACTCATTCCATGTCGTAATTTCTGAGGCGACAATGTATCCTTTTCATTGCAATTTAACGTCAAGATATCAGTTTAAAGATCAATTTAGACAATATGTTATATAATATATTGTTTTAAGACAATACCAGAAGGACATTCTAGCGGGCAGTAGTTCAGCAAAATTTCTAAAAGCTTGCTAAATTTAATACCGCGCCTGTCGCAAGTCCTTCTCTTATTACTTAGTCGCACGAGAGTCTGCAATTGGCTAATTGTAAGTGGCTTGTCTCGTTATTGCACGTGCAGATGCACGCTCACAGTGTATATTAAGGACAACTCTCTTGCATACTTCACTCTTTTAATATTTACAAATTAATTCCAATTGTTACGTCAATCGATATTAAAATGTAGAGTAAGGGTAAACTTAACAGTAAAATTTTTATATCACACGTGCGTGGAAAGTGGCCCATTATGCGCGTGTTTTTTGTGCGACAAATAGCCAATTCCACACACCACTCGAAACAGTGCGGTAATATCTCATTCCCGCACAGTCTCTCAAGGCGAGTGCGATCACCCGCACGCGTGTCCAATTTTCAACTTCTCGCACTTATTGTTACACAAATAACTATTGTGTGACTCTACATATCTTTCATGATTGATATTAACAAGAAATTGGCACGATTACTTTGGCCCCTTGATTTGACAATGGTTTCTAATAGTATTTTTTACGCTGAACAAAAAATTATATAGGTCTTATAAGACTAACCGCTCTAGTTTTCGAGATATACAGTGTGTTAAAGTTAAAAATAAATCATGTAAATTTTTAAATAATACTTCGATTGTGTGTATAGACCGTATAGACCGTACACATGTAGGCGGGGGTGAGTGAGGGTAGACCTCGGTTCGCATGGAAAGTTGAAAACTCGAACCGTACAATAATAGACCTTGCTTTCCCCTATAAGCAAGCCAGGGTGGGGTGGACTTAACGTCTTACGTTGTTTACGTTTTTTAAAAGTAAATCGTAATCCACTTGCAGGAGAACCCCTCCCCCGCATAAAAAACCAATCTAACTCAAAACCTATATTTCTAAAAACTTGAAATTAAAATT
Organism: Temnothorax longispinosus; assembly: GCF_030848805.1. NCBI lineage: Eukaryota > Metazoa > Arthropoda > Insecta > Hymenoptera > Formicidae > Temnothorax > Temnothorax longispinosus. The sequence goes on from NC_092369.1 coordinate 12,441,935, forward strand.
TGGAAATAGAGTCAAATATTAATCATGGAATTTTTTACTATTTTTCCGTGTTCCTCGCCAAAAATTCCTCCAAAAACCACACATTTCAGAGGCCAAAGTTATCGCAATTGTTCCTTTATTTTTAATTTTAACACTGTATATCTCGAAAATTAGAGCAGTTAGTCTTATAAGACATATATAATTTTTTGTTTAGCGTAAAAAAATACTACCAATAAAAACCATCGTCAAATCAAGGGACCAAAGTTATCGTAATCGTCCCAAGAAATTATTAAATGTGCTATATTTATTAAGAAATATGCGAACGATTCACTGCACATTTTCTACAAATACTGTAAAAATTTTTTTAATTTTGTGGCAAAAAATAGTCTGCCATAAAATAAAGTCTAATCGGCTTAATTAAATGACAAAAAATTTTAAGTATAGATATATGTACAATAACGTTCAATATTCTCATCATCGAATGTGGCTGAAAGCGTAATCGTAGAATGTAACATTGCGTGCGAAAATGTGGTAAATAGCTAAAGTTGTGGTGAATTGATGGCGGACGGGCGTTGGTTTCCTGTGAGATTGTATGAGTTCAAGTTTTATGACGATACATTTGTACAGCGAAAGTAGACAAATTGTAGCATTTTAACAATCACATAACAGTCACATCTCCGCTCATCGTTACAAAAAAAGAGAGGAAGTGAGAACAGAGAACAATTAAAGACAAAAGTTTATTATATTTTGTGAATAATTGCCTAGAGAAAATGTACAGAATGAGAACATGACGAATCCAACTAGATGAAAGAAAGGGGGAGAAGAGATAACCACTTATGGTTGCTGATTAGGTTGTAACCCTAATAAACTCGGGGGCAACAGGTTCTTCACATATACATATACATATACTTGTCGTTATAGCTACTAACTACGTGAGATTACGCTTCGCGAGATGTCACGCTCGACAAGAGTTATTCGAAAAAAAAGAGTGCACGTCGATTGAGCGATACGATAACAATCAGAGAAAACAACAAATATCTAACAAGAACAATGTAATGGATGATATCTTGCTTGGGAATAGAAATATGCAACGGGTGATATCTATACTGAGAATAGAAATATCTGCCAATCAGGACAGGAAAATCAAAACCAGACCAACAAAGCGATAAGAATGTACCTGAAAGATCTTATACGTACGTCAAAACAACCACTTGTATGAAACCAAAAGGCCAAGATCAGGATAGTAAAACCTGTGTCCGACCAATAATGACCTACGCAGCGAAAACCAGAGATATCTGCAAAACTAAGAGCCTAATCTGCAGTACGGATTAAGTTGCAAAGTCCGTACTGCAGAAATGAAAAGTATACTTAAGCGGGGAGCACACACTTCTGCACAACGCATAATGTGTAAGCATAAGAAAATTGATTGGTCCATACACATGTGGCATAAGAAAATAGACCAATCAGTTTTCTTATGCTTACGTATTATGCGTCATGCAAAAGTCTGTGTTCCCCGCTTTAGAAGCATTACCTACGGGATACATCTTCAGAGACAGAATTCCAAACACAGAAATAACAAAAGCGACATCCAGGACGTCGTCCAGGTGGATAAGGTAAAAAAACGAGCCTGGAACATGTATCAAAAATAGATGAAAAGAATGGATAAAATATCAGAGTTGTAAAGATGGCAAGAAACAGAAAGCCATATTATCCAAAAGACCCTCAGACAGACCATCAAAAGTGGCTAGAAGGACAGCTGGACATCAACAAGAGGCGCCATAAAAAGAAAAAATAGTAAAAACAGGCTCAAGAGCCTATTCAAAGAGGAAAAAGAAGAAAAACAAGATATTTTATGACATGATGCACAATCTGTGACATAGGCAATCACAAGGAAAAAAAAACAATCAGTAAATATCAGAGTGGTCTTGAAATAGTTGGTCAAAATCAAGGATTAGATGGGGCTCGTCATAAGGATGAAAAAAGTTCCTATAAACCTTAGTCCAAAAACGCATCCCGCAGGAGTTACGACTCATTTAATTATTATTAATATCTACCTGATTTAGAAAAATGGAAGGCCATAAAAGGTAAAACTTTATTTTTATTTACAGAAGTTGTTGAAAATGTCCATCGTTAACTAAAACACACGCTTCTATCCGTCTAACCATTGAATATCTAACACCCTCAAAGATTCCTGGCGTATTTCTTATCTTATAATTTCGCAACTGTTGATAATATGCGATCTCGGATGCGTTTTTGGACTAACGTTTATGGGAACTTTTTTCATCCTTATAACGAGCCCAATCGAATCCCTGATTTTGACCAACTAGTGCAGGATCACTCTGTATAGTTATACTCTGATTATCCGAATATTTTATGAGAATGTAACGAATAGACCATATATTTTGCGGCACAAGAGAAAAAGGAAATGTCAAATCAACACTAATACGCAAGAATATATAATCTTGAAATAAGATTATATTGCATTAAACGAAGAAAACTTGCTTGAATGAAGTCATTTATATAGTTAAACGAAGTTTTATATAGCTAAATCAAGAAAAAAAGAGTTGAAATAAAAAGTTAAAATTCTTATAAGAAAATTCTTGCGTATACATAATACATATACAAGTATATCAGTGCTGATCTGACACTTCTTTTTTTTTTGTGTGCGGCACAAGAAAAAAATAAGGTTTCTCGAGCAGCAAATGCTTGTACGCTTCTTCAATTAAGCTTTAAATATTACTCATCCGTGTGAATTATTGATATATTATCCCAACTTAGCATATCATTTACTCAATTATGATCGATTATCTCGCGTTAATAACGTTGAAGCAAGTTTCTAATACATATATATAACGCATGGGAATTCCGGATGACTCGTAATATTCAGAATAAACATCATAATTCGATCCAGATTAAGATCTAAACTCAGGATTGTCATTTCAATTAAATCGAAGGTGTTTCATTGAATCGATCAGTTCGCAAGCGGCGTAAGTCCAGAACTTAAAAGAATTAAAATATAAATTTACAGAAATGTACGTGACGTTTTACATAAATCTAAGAGAAAACAGGTTCACGTGATTGCCTCGCAAGCACTTCGTTCAATTATTATTATCAGCAAGTCGCTCGAAAGCAACAAAGATCCTGCGAAGATACGATCGCTCTCTTGCTTGACGAAACGAATTTAAATCGTTATGTCACTTTTGGACCATTCGTGAGTGATTTATCTCATAATATTTAATTAATACAGATTGCAGATTTATTGAATCGCTAAGCTGTAGGTGTGAAGTCCGCGCACGATGAGCGCACGGACAGATAAAAATAGCGTAAAATCCTCGACTCACACTGATAGTATAATATGTATACGTTCTCGCAAGGTCGCGTTCAGTTGGAGCACTACCGCGACGATAAGCGTTACGCGCACTTTTGCGGAAAAAACAAAAAGAAAGAGAAAAATAATTACGTAACATACGTAACGTTCATACAAGCGAATTCAAGCGAGCACAATGGGTACCGCGCGACTGGGCGCGCGTCTCGCTACTATCGCGGACTTTACGACTTCGCCGTTGAGTCCGATTCAACGTGGCGTGTGTGAACGAGCCATGGGCCAAACACAATACAATAAGCTACGAACGACGACGACGCGGCGACACGACGGGAGAGGAGGAAACGCGAACGACAAGCTTGCTCATTGTACGCGCGGCAGATGCTCGTTCGAATCAATCCAGCGCAGCGTGTCGGGTATGCGGACCAACGTCCGACGGCGCCGGTGGTCGACCCGGTATCAGTTACGTTTTACGTTACGTGTGCAACCGGCGGAGAAAATGGTTCCTCTCTACGCGGAAAGCCCGAAGATAAAATTCCTATACGAAAGGTGACGCGGAGAAATGCCGTCCGCGCGAAATGGCCCGACGCATGTTTAAAAGGCATTAAAGGTGTCTTTATGACGTCTTTTATCTGTCTGGGTTATGAGCTAACTACGTGATTTTTTTTTTTTGGAGCTTTACTCCTCTAACTTCATTAAAAAATTTACTGCAATGTACTGCTTTGGAAAGCTATACCAGATAAATTGCAATTTAGATGACTATGCCAAAGCATTTTTCTGAAAAAAAAGTCGAAAAATGTATTTTTAGAGATAATTGTGCATCGCGTAATAATGCCAAATTAGGGATGATTAGAGAAAAGAAGTACTCTACCATCAAATCCTCAAATTCTGAACGCCGGCAATTATTTTTGTCTTATCCGAAACGTTTAAATCGCATTGAGCAACGTCAAAATATCCGCACGAGTCTCTGCGGCTTTGAAGCAAAACGGGAAAAGCGAGAAAATTTCGAAAAATGTAAATCATTTCTGAGCGTCCGTGAAGTATAGCGAACGGAATAAGCGCGCCGTCTTCAGGCGTTATATTATGTACGCTCGGGCACATCTTCAAACACAGATACGCTGTTGTTCGGTTCATTAGTCGCCTTCGACAGGCGACTAATTAAGATTTTTCAACAATGTCAATAACTACGTCAAGGCACGGTGAGCAAACAAGAAAACGCAAATGAGCATGTTAATTATGTACAGACAACGCACGTATATGTATTCGCACGTATAATATATGTTCTAGCTGAAATCATTGAAAACAATAACGATTATAATAATATAAAGGAAGAGACAGCTAACGAAGCAGCCTTTAGAAGCTATTTGCGAGTTTATCTCGTTATCGCGCGATTGATTAATTAGACAATTTTCGCGATTGGCGAACGCGATTGGAGAACGCAACACATTTCCGGATACGTTAACTGTGCTGATCGTATTCTCTAAAAGGCAATTTTATTGAAGAACACCTCTCTTTTTGTAATCTAAGAAAAAAAAAGAACAAACCTCGTTGAAAATCTAATCAACTTGAATTATGGACACGTATAGGCAGCTCCGCGCAACAAATTAAGCCTCCAACCCTACTCCACCAGTCACACAGGTATAATGCTCACGACTGATATGATCCGACACTATAGATCCGACACAACGAATAAATCCCACCTTCGCGAGTGCGTAAGGAAGTAGGGGAGGCGGGTGTGGAAAGAGGAGAGGGAATCAGAACTCGTGACGATCTTCTGTCAGCAGATAAGAGCGGATTGTGATAGAGCGCTGTCTCTTTTGTGTCGCCGGCGGTTTTGTGCGCGACACAGCTGTTTTTGCATGCGTATACCTGATCGCGGAATCGTCGCGCAGGTACACGGCACGTGATTGCGACACTCTCTCTAGGCTGTCATGCAGAATCGATCTCCGCTGGCAGTCACGCTGATCCAATGAACATGACGGAAGTGAAGAAGCAAAAAGACGTGGAAATGAGCTATAGATAACGATTATATATAGTATATATATATATGTATAAAGCCCATGAATGACATTTTTAAGCGTTTCGTAGACAAATCTTATCTTTAGTATACTATTTTTATCTTTGATCCATACCGCGATGATTTTCGACGGCGCATTCATTTGGAGAACGTAACTATAATATTTCAACGCATTTTTCACGGCTATTTCCATACGCAACGGATGCCGTACGTGTTATAAATTGAAAGGCGCACGTAATTCCGGATTGCGACGTGAGATAAGAGGAGATAAGAAAAGCGCGTAACGGAACAACGGGAAGTCAATATTGGTCGCGCGTAATTACGCGCGATGCAGCGAATCGCTGGCGTTCGATAAATCATAATCGTAGCTCGTGAATTACGCGATAAACCCCAATTATATTCGTCACCCGCGTATTATCTGCGGAACAATGAATTTTTCTTCCGCTATATTTTACGTGCGCATATCCGGCGCGAAGCACGGAACAAAATACGTCAAGTATCTAATCGCGAAAGAAAGATTTTTGTTAAAGCAGTTTTATTAGAATCAGATAATTCTGATTGAGATAAAATGCGACAAACAAAATAATGACACGAGAATATATCCGAATACGAGCAGAATACAATTGATTTCAAACGGTAAATGGCTATTCCCATCGAAATAATTACTCCTTCACAAAACATTTTGTGGTTGGGGTCATCTTCAAGTACGGGGTCATCGTTTCATAAAAAATAATTGTTTCATTAAGGAGATATATATATATATATATATATATATATATATATATTTGCACACTGGTATATGCGTTTAGATTGGATTTTAATGTAAACCACATTGAATTTTAATGTAAAAGTAAGTTATAAATTTTATTACAACAGGACAGTGTATAAAAACTTTTACAGGTTTTTACAAACTTCGCGCCGCTGTTGTCCCTCCTTGAATACTGTATCCAGATAAGGCGAATGATAATAAGTCGCGGGTGTCGTGCTACCTTTGTATAACACACTTTGTATAGATGTTCGTTATCTCTCTGATTACTTTCCTATCGCTCGTATAGCTCCATAGTATATATGTATAATTCTACATATTGATCCTTGATGAGCGAAGGACTCTATACAAACTTATTTCTTGAAAAAAAATCGTTGTCTTGCAGTTGTTTACAGTTACTTATGCAACGTAGAGACAACTCAAAAAGTCTTCAGAAACATTGATACTCCGTAATTAGAAAAGGAAATGACATTATTTACCGAGATACTTTTGCGTTAAGAGATTTACCTAAAATTAATAAACAAAAAATCTCCATTTCTCATCTATTTCTATATTCTTGAACACAATTCCCCAGAATAACTTCTTTAATTAATCACAGCTGAAAAATCATCTCCTCCCAGTGAACACAATGTCCCAAATCGAGACATATATATCGTACTCTTATTCTTTTAAACCGATTAAGTGGCAGTTGCTGGATGAATAGGGTCATAAATGAATAAATACAGTGAGTGTCGCAGTATTTCTACTGATGAAACAACGTCACAACTTGAAAGTATTGTGACAGTCTTCTACTACAAAATAAGTAAATCTTTTTCTAGCAAATTTACTTGGCAACAATTTTTCAAAAACAACTGAGAATGAGATTGTAATAATGACAGACATTAAGATTATAAAAGTAGAAAAAAATAATCCTTATACTATCTCTTTTTTAAAAACATCTTTTCTCTCAGCAGAATTACAAAAAAATACTAAGTAATAGGAGAAAATCAAAATCTAATACCGTTGCCCATTTAGAACTACAACCAGCATACTTTCAAAAGTTATTTATAGGAAACAAAAAGAAATCTGAAATTCGAGAACTTTTCTCAAAGACAATTATATTCCAAAATTTTATCGTACTTTTTACGAGTCTATTTTTTGATAATTTAATTAATTCAATTAATTTAATTAATTTTTTATCAATAATTACTGTTTTTTTAGACATTGTTTCGTAGTTTATTAATACTTCATTATTTTGTTACGTTTGTACTAATTTTATAATACATTTATCTCTTCAAAAATGTAATTTACTTCATATTTATTCTACTTTTAAAGCCTATATAAATTTAATAAAAACATAACTATTGATGACAAAAACAATGACGCATCTCAAAAAAGGCTGGAATCTTTTCCAACCGATTGGCGGAAGTCTTGAGTGAGAATTCTTTTCAGAATCATACCAGATTTTTTCAAGAAACAGTATAAGTGTCATTATAAAAAAATATCGTTATTGTAATGTCGTTAGTTATCTCACAATTAAAAAAAAATCAATTAAATTTTCGTTTTTCCTTTCTCCTAAAAATTGTAAATTTTTGTGACAGTATTCTTCTCGATGTGCGATATGACGTCTTAATGATATATCTTAAGTCTTCTTCCACGGTAAGAAATTATTATCATCGTCCTTGTCTGTTACGCGTATCTAAAACATACACCAGTTTGAACTGTCTGTGTGACACACTAACGTAACTGATCACAACACCACTCAACATAATGCAACTAGAGACTTCAAATAACAACTCAGTGAAACGCAAAATTTTCTATGGGGCTAGATTCAAAAGAAAAAAATTACGAAGCATTACTTTCGTACCAACCCTCGTACTTATAATAATAATGAAATATTTCAAATTTTTCCCGTTAACATATCTTTATAGAAATCTTAATATAAATATGAGAAAATCTACGCAATTTATCAAAAATTTTAGCACATACAAATACTGAAATTTTCCGAAAATTCTCATTTAATTATTTCTGAAAGTATCATAAAATTTCTGAGAAAATATGAGACATTTTTCCACCAGAAATGCGTGTTGCCTGTGCCGTTAAGTTCTTAGAAAAATCTATGCCGTCTGCATTAAAGACGCTTAAACACCTTAATTATATATTGTAATAAAGAACCGTGAGAAATCTATTACAAACAGCAGCGTTTTTGTTAACGCGTACGAGTCCAGTACTGATTAGAAATTCTATGAAGATTTGAAGTTCGTACCCGTTTAGTTATCGATGCCTCAATCGGCTATCAACATTGGCGTCGACGTAAAATGGAAAGTAACGAAAAATGATCGCGTTAATTTGCAAGATCTCATCGAATCTTTCATAGGACTCGCTCTACTCGGCATCCATGATAAAAATCGCGACGTCTCATAAGGTCAGGATTTATCCTTCTGCGGTTTCTAGGTTGTCGCGGAGCGGCCTCCGATCTAACGGTCAACTATTACGCAAATTGCCGTATCTCCAGTGGCATCTTTCATTATGCGGAACGATGAAATTGAAGCATTATTACATTACATGTATGCGCGCGCGGTCCTCCCGAGGAGAGCACGCGTGATGTCATGTGTCATGTCCGTAGATTAGATTCACGTGACAGTTTCAACAGCTTTTCGCTCTTTCGCGAAGTAGATCTAGTTGTTCGTTCGTGGTCAGTCACCAATTAATTCGGTAAAACATTGATTACAATTAAAATACAAACATATGAATATTTTATACTTATATGTAGATTTTTTCTAAGCAGTTTTTTCTGTTTTTATTTGTTGAAAAATTCAAGAGTGAAATTAATATCATCACCTATACGATTAATCTTTTCTCATTTGGTACCCAAAAAAAATCACATTTTATTTTTATAACATTATTTTTATAACATTAAAGATTATTTACGATCAATTATAAAATTACATATAATTATTAATAAATATTTTTATCTTAAAGAATATTGACCGATGGGCTACATGGAATTGCGCGTGACTATTTGTTATCTCTGATAATGCGACGGAAATGATCGATCAATGCAAGAACAAATCGTACGTAATATAAAATATTTAATGACATTATAAAAATCAGATAATCTTATCTCGCGTGATGGTTCGTTCAATACAGCGATAATCCATGAATTCCGGTCTCATTATTATGAATATGAAGAATATGCCAATATAAAAAATGAAATCGCTCGTCAATGTCAGAAATCGCATGAGTGAGTAGTTCACTTAATCACTTACGATTAAGAATTCCAAAATAGAAAAAAAAGAAAAAATACTTCTTTATTCTTCATATTTTCAATTATATTTGCGATTCTTTATTTAAATTTATTTTATAAATCGGTAAAAATGTACAAAATTATTTCCATGTATATCAAAGTAGAAATAACACTTTTGAGAAAAGTCTTGAGTGTCGTGAGATAGTTTGTAAAGAAGGTCTACCGAGCTATCGTCGGCCAAATATTTCGGAGGTATAACGGAAACCGTATTCCGAATAAGTCTTTCAATGCTCGCGTCTATATCAACCTGTAATAATGGCAAATTAAAAACGTATTAGTAATGCCGGGTCGCACTGCAATTGCGTGACGTCCCATACGGACAGATCTTCAACTAGGACAGCCGTATTAAAGCTCTACAATGCCTAAATTAGTGCCTAACGATTGAAGCTCGTCCACTCGTTGTTACCATGGATAAATACGAACTTCAAATAATAGTTACATGTACATACATTCCGGTTGTCATGGCTTTCATGACACTAATGACATGAGAATAATGAATTTGGCGCGTGTGTACACTTATACAGTTGCATAAATAATAATTATAGATTCTAGCCATCAAGATTCAAGGCAGGGAAGTCTGCAAATCGTATAAGCGAGAGAGAGAGAGAGAGAGAGAGAGAGAGAGAGAGAGAGAGAGAGAGAGAGACAGAGAGAGACAGAGAGAGAGAGAGAGAGAGAGATGGCTTCTCGTAATTTTGATGAGTAAAAAATTTTTCGAAAAATTGAAGTGACTTTCTGTGTCATTTCAACATTTAATCGAAATACTTTGACCTGTTTAAAACTTATACAGAATATTATTTAAAGCAAAACTAATATCACATTAAAATTTCAAGCCGATTGATCATGTAGTTTAATTCCAAAAAAATAAAAATTAAAGTTAGAGTTTTACACAGAATAAGGCATTTAAATTGAGACACTTGAATATCTTGAAAAGAAAGCATTTAAAAGAAAAATGTTCCAGACAAAAGTTGTATCGTCTGAAAGGGGACAAATAATGGTAAAATCAATTTTTCGAAAAAAGCGATTTTTTAGAGTCACATAAAGGTTATCGCCATTTTTTTAAATAGAATTGTATAATTTTTTTTACATAATATGATTCTTCTAGTTATTCTGCATATAAAAGTATTAAAGTAGAGTTATCAAAAAATTAATAGTTTACGAGATATTTTATACTTTATTATCTGGTATATTTCGATATGAAATATAAACTAACTCGTAAACTATTCATTTTTTGGGTAAGTGTACTTTAACACTTTTATGTATAGAATAATAAGATGAATCAATTGGTGTAAAGAAAACACATAGTTGCTTTTTAAAAAAAATTATTCAATTTGTAAAATATAACTACATGTCTTTTTTACCACTTTCAAAAATGCAACGTTGTCAAATAATCAATAATTTTCGAACACAAAACATCAAATTATTCATATTTTCTAATAATATTAACATTAATATTATTCGGAATTAAAAATTGGCATTGTCTGTTACCTTTTTATTATAATAAATTATAAAATAGCTTTTTTTATTATTAAAAAATTTTTATAATTTATGTTAGTATTGCTAATACATAAGGGGATAAGTGTATCCCTCTCGCTATCTACCTTCACAAATAATCGATTATACCCACTGAGATATAAGTATGGAGTGGGCACTACGATGCTACGCCCGTAGGCGATAAACGAGTCTGAGACAGATAGACATTGTGGGATCTCTCTCTGTACAAGAAGCATACGCATATTATTGAGAGAGCTATATAGTTATCTTTATCACACGAACTGCATGACAGAGACAGCGATCCGACGAATTTAATTCTCTCTCGGCTCGCGCCAGCCGAGTCAGTGCCTTTTCCATACTTATATCTCAGTGATCATATCTCCTTAAATATTCAATTTTAAATTAATAGTTGAAACAACAGCGTTTTATTTAAATTGTCATTATTGCTATTATTGCTTTAAAAACAAAAATGACAAGAATTTTCATATAATTATACTCTATTTTTTATAAGATATATAGGTAAAGTAATGATTAATAATGATGAGTATTTTAAGTCCACCCTGTATATACTTTGTAGTTTCCTAGTCCGCCAAAAGATGGCAATACTTTCTCGTGAGCAGAATATCACAGTTAGCGTATATAAGGCCAAGGATACAAGAAGGCTTATCCTTGTCTTTGGGGAGCAAAGTGCTCAATGATCGTTTAGTGAGAGTACTGTTGCTGAAACCCAGATAAAAATTTTAACCGCATCCGTAATATATTTACGAGATGCAATTTTTGGGTAGCCTCTTTACTTTACAAGAGGCTTTTTTTATTGCAATGTATCTAATAAAAAAACGTCACTTGCTTAATTTCTTAATTGGATATTAATTATCGCTATATTGTTGCTCGTTGTTATCGTTCATTAATTTAAACGACAAAATTGTTATGCTTTGCTTAAAATATATCTCGTCAAAAGCTTTCCACACGGTTAATTTTTTTATTATTGACTTTAATGATATAACAGAAAAGTGTTGCAAAGTAAGAATCTTAATTTTAGTAGTAGTAAATATATATCTACTATTAAAATAAATTTTATACAATCGTATCGTCAACGTAATTGACATAAATCAATCGATATGTACTGCGGTCCATAAATGCACAGTTAGCAGCAACGAAAGGTCAAACGTTTGACAAACGATTTTAACAAATTGGTATTGGCACTACGTAATAGTATTCTATATGCATTGCATAACAGATCGAGCAGCATTACTGTAATTCTGTTAAGAATAGTATTTGAATGTGGGCCACTAAAAACTAGTCGGTTAGTTCACAGTTTTTCGCGGTATCGGTACCGATACACATACAAAATCCAATGAAACGAAAAATGCGTGCCTTCATGCTTGAAAAGGATAATACTTATAATAAAAAATCTTACAATCAGAAGAATCTCGAATCCTCACTAATGTGATCCCAAACAAGGTAATTTAAAATTTTGTTCATACACAGAAAAAAAAATTAGTCTTTAATCAAAACAAATATATTCAAATCAACACAATCATTATTTCATATATAAGCATGAATATATATTTTTCTTGAAAGAATTTCATATTCATGTATTTCAAGAATATTATAATTTAATTTGAATATTATAATTATTACATAAAGAGTACAAAATATGATTATTTTGATGATAATGATGTTTTATTCTTCTTCCGATTTTTCTTCTTCGTTATAACATAATAAAATTGAATCAACATTGTGTTCACGTAAAGAATATTGAATTTTAAAATAAAATTAAACTGTCTTTATCGTTATAATATGAATATTCTTGGCTTGAAAGTACTGTTATTCTCTAGCCAAAATATTTTCTGTGCTTTCCAGTAATAAAAATTATTTTTGAAAATATAGTAAGAATATATTTTTCTTTATAAAATTTTATTTACCTTTTTCAGAAAGGGATAATGTTTTGATACAAGTAATTTATCTTTGTTTAACGCTGTATAATGTCATTTTAAGATTTACATGTCAAAAATAAAGATATTCTCTAAACAAGAATGTTCTTTTTTCTGTGTAGAGATCAAAAAGTTAAATAATTTATGTTACGCCTTACTTATATTTAAATTTTATTGCATATAGTTCTGTAAAATTAAATTTGACGAATAACATTAAAATCAGGCATAATTCTCGCAATAACTCTTAATAATAACAAGTTAAACATTGAATAACGCTTAATTTCGGATCGGTGGTTCATCAATTATTTTCAATCGTTAACTAATTTGAGATTTTTAAAAACCTATTTTCAAAGAGTTTGATTCGATCTATAGTTAAAAGGGATCCAAAGGATCTAAAAAAACGATTTTTCAACGATTTTAGAATAAAACACAGCTCGCGTATAATAGCAACATGAAACGCTCTAGAATTTTTTCGCGCAGAATTTACGGCCGTAGAGTAATAATAATTAATCTCTGCATCTTCGATCCGGCTGCACGAATGACACATTTATCGTCGTCGTCGGTCACCAGACCTTTCTTCAGAAAGGCTTCTTAGCTATCCACCGGATAACCACGGCCTTTCGCTCGCGGACACATCGTTCGCCGCATATCAATCCCAGCCGCGTACCAAATTGAGCAACCGCGCAAGCGATTGGCGAAAGACATGTTTAAAATGTCTAAGCAGCGGGAACCTTGGACACCAATCAGTCACTGAGTGACCCTAATAAGCGGTCCAACCGCGGTCCATCTGCCTAACGAAACCGCGACAAAAGATGCTGCGACGTCTTATTCCTTCGGGATTCGCGAGTCACATACAAAATATGTGAAAAAAATGTTTCAAATTCTTCGGCTAAATTTGAACGTGACTATGTTCTCTAAAAATCTGAGAGTAAAATATCACCCACACAAAAACGAGTGATATGCAAGTGTAACGAAAAGTGAAAATTGACCCTGTGCACTTCGAGTGATTCGCCACTCTAAGAGTAAAATTGCGTTCTATAAGTTGGAGTAAAATCACACTCGAGTGAAAGGGCACTCTTTTCGAGTGCAGTAGATATAAATGTCCATAGGAATGAATCACGTCACTCTACAATTTTGAGTGGAAAATTTCATTCTATTTTCTATTAGAATCATTTATCAGTCGATCTCTAGCAAATCGTGATTTCACTATAGTTTTAGAGTGAGATCATTATCACTCCGATAGAGTAGCCGCTCTAAAAAATTTGAGTAAAAAATTCACTCCTATACCTTATGAGTGCCCGCATTTGCTCAAATTAGAGTGATAACGCTTTCTTTTGGAGTGACCATCGCAATCACTCTAATATATTAGTGGCAAAATCACTTTATGAGATTTAGAAAGTTTCCTAACGAAAACGAGGGAGACAAACGATCTCGAGGGTCAAATGTTCTTGAATAATCAACCATTGAAAATCGTTTCTTTACGTCGTGGCGACGATATCTTCTCCGCGATCCCTTCTAAATTTCGTGGGATCCCTTAAAATCTTAGTAGTCTGAAATTAAAATACTGTCAAAGTAAAGCCCTGTCGAGGCAAACGAAGATCTGGCATCAATTTATATTAATTAAAGAACACCGTCCTTCTTTCATTTGAACAGCACTAGAAAGGGTCGATTGTAAACGGCGCGTTTTATAATCTAAACGTGAATTACGCGGGTCTCTATTTCTGTATTCATTGCAGAATTATCGTGCGTGCTTCACGATAGCGTGTGCCAAACAATTCGCAATTTCAAACAAACCTTACATCCACCGTATACATAATCGCTTAGTTGCAAAATGCACGGGCGCACGCGTACGCATATTACACAAGAATCTCCTAAAGACTTCTTCGAAGCGCTAACCTTGAGATAAAACAGCACAGTTCTCGCACAAATTATTTCACTATAAATAAAGTGTCATTATGTCGTAAACAGAACTGAGTCATAATAATGACAGGAGGAAACTTTAAAAAATGACGAAAAACGAGCATTTGTCCGTCTATTTAGTATGCACTCATTTTTATTACGTTCTATATTATTATATCATATAGCCTATATTTTATATACATATGTATTATATTTATCATAAAAGTTAATAAAGTAATTTAACTTGGGATTTACTTGACTGACATTTGATAATTGACTAATTATTGACGTCTAACGCACGTGCGCACAACTTCAGATAAATTGCTTCTTTCTTCTGGTCCATATAAGTTATCGGATAAATTAATGTCCTGCGACAAGCAGAAATAAAAATATAAAAAACAAAAAATTGAATAAAACCGGAGAGATAAATTTTGAAATTCTTTTCTCAATCATTAAGTTCCAGCACGTGTCAAGGAGAGAGCGAGTAAACTGCGCCAAAGAAGAAGGACGAAGCTAAAGCTAAACTAACAAAGTAGGGTACGAACCGCCGACAGGGGCATCGAACTTTTACTCTCGACAGAATTGTATACTGTATACGTATATACGAGACGGAGTCTATGGATCGTTCGATTACCTCATCGCACAGTCGTGCAGAAAACTGCGTAATGCGGGGTGTCCCAGACCTCTCTCAGAAGGAGAGAAGAGCTTTAATCCACAGATTCTTTGATCAATTTGGAGTTGTTTCCACGACGAAAATATCGGTGAACGGATAGCTTTTGAGTTAAGAAATAATTTGAAATCGAGAGCTTTTCCGGGTACTATAAATAAGCTTTGAAATTGATAAAATCGATTCTTCCTTTAATTTCATGTAAACTTTAGTGGATTTATATAATTAATTGAGAATTATCCTGGTGGAAAAATGTCTCAGAATTTTTCATATTATTAATCAGAATTTCTATAAAAATTTTCAGACTTTCTCAGAATACTCAGAATTTTTCAAATTTTTTATGTACGAATTGAATAGGAAAACTCAGACAAAATAATAATGAAATATTTCAGATTTTTCCTGCCAATACATCTTTGTAAAAATCTGAATAAATATGAGAAAATCTGTGTAATTTATCAGAAATTTTCATAGATATATATACCGATACTGAAATTTTAAAAATCCTCATCCAATTATTTCTGAAAGTTCTGAGTTATATATTTTTCCAAAATTTTTTATAAGTCTCAATTCTTAAAAAATTTCTGAGAAAATATGAGAAATTTTGTCACCAGGATAGTTGCAAAAATATTTAGTATTAAGAGCTAGGTAGCGTCAAGTAATGCTCTCCCGCAATATTTTTCCAAGGAAAAATCGATTTCAAATTAATATACACTTATTCTTTCGAAAAAAATATCTTGTGCATCTTTTCGTACAAATAGTATAATTTCGATTATCATAATCGACGCTAATTAACTGACAAGTAAGGCGTGTGTGCCAAGGTGATTGACTATCAATATTGATTACAATTTCTGCGACCCTTCCGTCACCCTTCGACATGCGGAAAATCGATACCGGGCGCTTTATTTATATCCGACACGTGCATAAAGCGACTGGCTTGGCACTGCAGTCGTGCGAAGATGAAAGAGTTTTTCAACGACCGCCGTTACGGCAACAATCTCACAGATAGACTCGACGCAGATACGCACTCCCGCGCAGGTATAACGCCTTCGTATATTTGTACTATTCGCGATATTTCGCCAACCGACCGTAAAACGAGCTCGTTGTTTGCAGGTCCCTTGCGTACGCGTCGCTTCGTATATCACGATGCTATTTATACAAGATATATGCAGCTTTTTACGTATGCTCGGTACACGGAATCATCCCGCTTTTCGGCGGGCTCTCTGTGGCGAAAAATATGTTTTCTCGAGATATATATCGTGAGCAACTATTCCTCGAAGCTGACCGAGAGGATAAGACGCAACACATTATATCCCGACGTTTCCATAAGAGATTGTTAATTATGTCGCAAATGGCTTTTGCAGTAGATACCGATAAATTGTATTACACATATTATCGTATCACTGTATCGTTGGTACCGAAAGTTAAAATCATTAATTAATTGATTCGTATGCTTTCTACTCCGGAAAATTCAGCAAAATCACAGAATTGAAAAGAAACAGAGTTCTCGTTGTAATATTTCGATAACAATGTGATTGTTGCGCCAAGTGCGATCTCTTATTCCTTTGATTCGTCGCCCTGGTAAAAAAATTTATCATTTTTTCTCAGAAATTGTCTAAGAATTGAGACTATGAGAAATTTAAAAAAAATACATAAAAGTCTCTCTCAGATACTTTTAGAAATAATTGGATGAAGATTTTCGCAATATCTCAGTATCCGTATGAATAAAAATTTCTGAAAAATTTTCTTATATTTATTCAGATTTCTCCAACGATGTGTTGGCGGGAAAATTTTGAAATTTTTATTCTGATTTTGTCTGAAAAACGTTCCAATTCGTATTTAAAAATCTGAAAAATTCTGAGCATTTTGAGACGTCTGAAAATTTTTATAGAAATTCTGATTAATAATATAAAAAATTCTGAAGCATTTTTCCATCAGGGCATTCTTAAGATAACATGAGACGCAGAATCAGTCTACCGAACTTAGCATTAGACGCAAGAACAAACGATATGCATGTCAACGTCATCTATGATCTAATAACACTCTGATATTGAAAAGCTGCTGGAAAACTGCCCATTTGAGTTTTCCCACACCAGTACCCTAAACTCAAGTTTCGTTCCGAAGTTTGATTAAACGAGCCTCTGAGTAATCAGAGGCGTTTCGCCAATTATTTGACTTGGCTCATACAAGATCAGACGTGGTCCGTAGACAAGCGTAATATTAACGCCACCGCAGCTGAATGCGAAAATAAGATCGGCGGCAGAGCCACCGTATATATTGCACAAGTTAAGACCCCGTATTTACGCGAGATTCAGCGGCAAGTGCTCGCACGT
Organism: Temnothorax longispinosus; assembly: GCF_030848805.1. Taxonomy (NCBI): domain Eukaryota; kingdom Metazoa; phylum Arthropoda; class Insecta; order Hymenoptera; family Formicidae; genus Temnothorax; species Temnothorax longispinosus. The sequence continues at coordinate 12,459,629 of NC_092369.1, forward strand.
GTAACGAGGCGCGAATTTACAACTAGACAAACTTTACGGCCCATAAATCAAAACCGTCACAATTTCAAACTGAATTTTCGTTCGAACTCGATAGCGTTGTTTTATTTATAAAAAAAGAGAACCCAGACAGCATGCATGTCTTTTAGACATGCAGGCGTGCTGTTTGGGAGAAAGCGAGACAAAGAGTTGTCGCGTCTATTATTTAGGGACCCATGTGCCCGAAGTCGAGACTCGTCGCCGCGACGACCGACGCGACGGTTTGAAACCGGAATCCTGTCGCGCGACCGCCGGGAGTTCTCTCCCCGCGGCGCAGCGCGAGGCAGAAGAGATACATAAACCCGATTCGTCTCGTATGTCTATTCTTACGTTCATAAGGTTATTTACACTCGGTGTCTGACACCATTTCGGTGGCTCGAGCCGCGGCAACTCGGAGCCAAGCGCGACTATTTGTCCGCGTCCGAAGTGCGTCTAGCGAGGCTCTCTCGAGTTGCTGTCGAAAAGCGCGCTTCGCGTCTCACGAGACGGAAATCCGAACGTTTATTAGAACAGCCGATTGTTTGAAGTTTGAGGACGTACGAGGCCTGAGGAAAGCTCCCGCATCGCGGGCCACGATTTCTGTGCATCATCACTTGGTTGTTTCGGAAGTTTCATCTCGGTTGCTCATTACCTCGCACTCGGTTAAAATATGTCGATTCTTTTAGAATATTGTACAAATATTATTGTTGTTATTGTAGGATTGGCTGCGTTCTGCCGATACTCCGCTAGCCTAGCAATCGTGAGCAGTCGCTCGTTTCCTCTCCTTTGACCCAATGGATTAAAAGGAGAGGAAACGAGCGACTGCTCACGATTGCTGGCTAGCGGAGTATCGGCAGAACGCAGCCATTGTTTTAATCAATGAATAGATTTTACATACGATTAAATGTACACGAAAGTGCGTTTTACATAGAAATTTATAAACAAATTCGTAACCCGAACATCCGTAGTGTATAAAGAATCTCTCGCAACGTCTACGCAATTCTTCAGAAAGAGAGAAAACATCGTATTTTGATAGTAGATGCAAGAACATCCGGAGATGTGTCACGGCTGTCAACATTAAAAGACAAGACGAGCAATAAAAATAGATCTGAGTTGCTCCAAGTTTCGTCTCATGTATGGTAACATTTTCCTTTTCAATTTTGTGATTTACTTGAAATTTTTTCTGTTTGAAACACATGAGAATTTCTTACATCAATTAATGATTTTAACTTTCGATGATAACTGCCAAAACCATTTGCAACAATAATCTCTTTATTTAAACATTGGGATATTGTGCGTTACACCCGTTCACAATCTTCAGAGCAAACTCGTTTAAGAACGGCCACACGCATACAAAATATATAACCAGTGCAAATGCGTCAAGATTATCAAACGATATAACAATAAAAACATTCGAGTCAGCATAACAATGTTACAAACTCTAATATAAACTTATTATCGTAGGATGTCGTGATAATCGATGTCAAATCAACCAGCTACAAATCTATCCCTTTTAACCGGCATGTTAACTTAGATACTAATTTACAGTATTTTTACTCGCTGCATAATACTCTCGTTAAATAAATATTTTCAAGAGATATTTTGCCACGTGTTTTTTTATATACCCGCTGCGATTCCTGTCGCAAGGAGGGTCGCAAAGCTTACCCGATTCCGAAAAGCAAGGGAAGATACGCGTTGGCATTTGCTCGATACCGCGCGACAGCGCGACGATAAGGCACAATAAAGCACTCGTGGATTACGTGAACCGCGCGACGCGACGGGCCGAAAGAAACTGGACGGTGGCCGCGACCCCACGGACCCCACCACGAGCCGGCACTCGGCCGACGAATGTAAACATTCGTGACAGCTGATCGACGAAGTACACGGCTCCGATTCTAGCCCCGATAGCGGCGGTAGCGATCCGCTGTTATACATGCAAGTACATACATGCGAGTCAAATATTACGGCTCACGAATGCGGGCGGCTATAAAGCGGCAGGTACTGCCCAGAATACTATTTCGACTCGACACTCTCGGTGTGCCAAATATTTGCGATAAACACGTTTCGCTGTGTTACCTAGAAACATTCGAGAGATTTAACGAGATTTGAGTTTTATACTTCTTACATCATGTGCTAACTATGTACAGATCCATTAAAGTACTACAAATCGTGTGCGACGTAAGAAATATTTCGTAGTCATCCAAACAACACAAAAATCTAATAAAATCATAGAATGACCCTCGAAAATTAAAAATAAGAGAGAAAAGAGGCAATTAGGGTCGGACGCGGTTCTTCGTGCGTGGAATCAGTTTATTCGTCTTCTTGAAGTCTTCTTGAACAAAAATCTAAAATGTCTAAAAAAATATTTTTACGTATTTATATTTCTTAGACTTTTGTGTTGCCTGTAGACAAATATTGCATTTCACTATAAAATAAATCAGCAGCGAATATACTAAAGATCGAAAATCAACGCACAAATGAGAGCAAACACTTCTTAATCGGATATCTATATGTAGATATCTATACAAAAAATTCTAGTTTCAATCATGTATAGGTCTCAAATTCGATTTCGACTCTTATCCTTTATACACATTTTAGTTTTAAGAAGCTAATTAAAAGTTTTGAATGAAAGAATATAAGTTTGCGAGGTAGAAAACTGTAATGGAGATTGATAAAAAACTAATACATTCATACATATGTATTAAAAATGTCATGTAACTATATCATGGCTTTGGTTTCATATGACTACGTAAACAGAATAGGAACCGCAAACTATATTTTATATTCTTTTCAACTAATATCATCCATTGGAATGTATATAAGTACATAACGGTATAGCTACTGCAAGATTTACTTCATTGAGTCTCGCAGCAATATTATGCCTAACATATTGCACCTATATTTAAGAATTAATATCTGATAACGTGGTACCCGATACCGCTAAGCAGTAGAACTAATTAATCTGATAACATTTGGTATGAATCACACGTAAAACAATTGCAAAAAAAATTGGGAAATTCTCAGCTGATATAAATACAATATCTCACTCTTATAATCCTACATATAATTTATGGTTGGGTAACCAGTTTTTTTATTCTAAAATGGGAAACACTATTTTTCGAACAAAACTCGTGTGCACACAGTAAGTAAATAATGTATTAGGTGTATGCAAAAGTTTTAGTATTTTTTTCGCTTTAGGTGCATAATATATGTAATACAATTCAGTTAGCAAAATATTTTCCTTCGTTTTCTGTAACTTTCTGTCATCTTTCGAGCAAATTATGGATTTCTTTACAAAAAACATCGGTTTGGAGGCAATAAAATCGTGGATCTATTTTCGTATTTCAGTTACATTTTGAAAGCGCTGTCCGGCTAAAGAATGCTGCATCGATCGGAATAGATGATAATCCGAAGGCGCCAACTCGGGTAAATTTCCCAGCCCAAATCAAAGATGATTTGCTGAATACAAAGAGCAACATGCGGTTTTCGTCGCTCATCGTGTTCACTATTGTTTTACCAGATTGTGTTTATCATTAAATCATGACATATGATGATGATTTACAAACTTAATTCATAACCAATTTAAAAACGCAGAAAAGCAAGAATTTATTTGAGATTTAAATAATAATAGAGCGCTGAAGAAAAAGACTAAAATTTTTGCATACACCTACTACCTCATTGTTATCACACATTATTATAATAGTTTTACCCTGCGATAGTACTAATGCCAATAGCCAAAAGATTCAAGACTGAATTTAAAATTGGTTCAATAGAGAAATCTGATTGATATATGCTTTTAATTTTGGCCGAAGCTAATTGCAAGAGTATACACCAATCAAATCCATGAATTTTGCAAAGCATTTCTCTGTTGAACACAGCCATTGTTTTCAATTTCATGCAGATCTAGTTTACTAGCTATTCAAATAAAAAATACCTTAGACAGAGCTAATTTAGTCCACCTGACCTCTAAAACTATGTCTGATAATTTGCATCATCTATCCACATTATTATCTAATGGCAGGCTAATATTACGACGCTTCATCATTTGCATTATCCTTAAGAGACTCTATACCCATAGTCCATATTACCGATGTATCTGTATTTACAGTCACTTCAGAATTTTCATACGTATTTGAGGTACTTATCAAACCGCCAAATTGCATAGTTGAGTTATCTGAAGCATAAGAAAAGCAAATCAGAAAGATTGTTCAACATATTGATGCGACTTATTAATTTCTAGATCTAGATGAAATAAATGAGATATATAAAACATACTTAAATTCCATTTCAAACCAGTTGTTGATATACAATTAACGGAACAACCGAATGGTAGTAGACCACACCAAGACTTCTGTTCTACCAGGATCTGTGGTATATGTATTCTGTGCAAACCAGGTTTTAATATCCATGTTAAAGAGTTGCTTGCGACTTGTAGTACCTGTAAAAATGATCTCGATCAGAATACGTAACATGGAGACGCAATCACAAGTCTATCTATCAAATAGACACTCTACCCGTATATTTCCCACGAGCTTCTCACTTTTGTACAAGGTATTGACGTTGCCGATGATATGGTCGAATCTGCCCGACGTTTCTGCAAGCACGTATATTTCACCTAACTGCCAAAAATAAAATATTATTCGTTTCATTACATACAACATTAATTTCAAAGGAACATTAACAAGAATTTCTAGAATTACATTTATATTGCGCGTTCTGGCGTAGTGCGCAACTTGCAACAAAGCTTTGGTATAATCTGTGTGATTCTGATCGGGCGTCTCAATGACAGTAGATCCTATACTTCTCAACTTCTGGATCAGGGACAGCGGACAGCTGTCCATATCTCCTGTGATAAGATTCGGTACGTATCGCTCGTCGTTCAATACGTCTATCCCCTGTTCCTCCAGATACTTCAGCCACCTTTGCGTTCCACCATCCACAGTGACGGTGACTCGAGCTGCTTACATAAAGAGATACATAAATTAACAATGTAAGTTGTGGCACTTGGTTGTAATTCTTTGGCAACCGCAAGAACAAGCGACAGGATCACAAGATATGCGTATCTTTAATCGGCATACCTTTGCGCCAGAATTGAAGCAGCACGTCGTGCCTCCAGTATATGGGACGATTCAGCACGATCACCGCGTACTCGCAATGCGCGCCATCCTGAAACGCGTCGAGCGGACTCCACGTTGTCCCGTGGCCGGCCGCCGGCTCCTGTTGCATCATGCGATCTGACGCGACGTGTCCCATCACTGAAAAGGGTCAAGGTTAAGGCGCGGAAAATCCCCCAGCATGAGTTTACGTAACAGAAAGTTAAGGCGCCGGTATGTGATTTTTCCGTCGCGTATGTTCCGTCATGTGGTTTTCGCGTCGCGAGAACTCTATCTCGTTACGCGGCAAAAATTGTCGGAGGAGCGACGGAGAAAGAGAAAAAGACGGGATCTGTCTCCTCCGTTTGTCCTCGCGGATCCGTAGACGATCGTCGTCCACACATGAGACTCGAAGGAATGCACGCTGTTGCGTTCGAATACGTACTCGCCGGCATGCCTCGTGCGTCGCGAGAAATTACATGACCGACCTCGTGTCTCATCACTACGTCGTACGTTGTTCATTAACGACGCGATAACGGAGCGCCGCTCAGGCGCTCACTTATCTCGTACCGCCGTCCACCGGCGATCTGCGAGGCCTCGTAAAGCCTGATTTTACTTTCAAATTAAACATCGCGAAAGACGCGAAACATGGTCTCGGAAATCGCGATCGCGCCAAGATCGTGCCTGATATTTATCGCGCGGGCGTCATGACTCATGATAGGCTGAGTTTCCACTGAGCGCGTCACGCGTCGCGTCGTCACAAGTTAACCAATCAAAACATCCCATTTCATTACATTCTTGTGACGGGATCGAAATGGGATGTTTTGATTGGTTCAACTCGGACATCGGACATCGGTTCAACGCGACGCGTGACGCGCTCAGTGGAAACTCAGCCTTAAGAGTGAACATACTATGTAGTTATACTATGGCAGTAAGTACTAAAGTGCAGGAACCAAAACAATAGACTTTGCAGCTCCATAGTTACCACCGGTTCGGTTTGTATATTGTACATATGTAAATTATTGTAAATTTGCGCAATTGTTCCTGTGATCGACTCACGACGCTTTCGCAATCCGCAACTTGCTCCAATTGCCAGACCGATAAGCGCGATGTTCCATCTTCGCAAAGACATCAACTCCTTTCTGGTCTTTTCTTGCAGATAGCAGCTGATGAGCTCGAAAATTTGGATATGGAGAAACATACCGGGCGTTCCAGGTCGATGCAACGATGTGATTTACACGCGGTCGAAATTGCAGCCGATTTCGCGCGATCTTCTTATATTCTTTGGCGGTGATGTCCAAGTATGTTCAAAATCGATCGACGAATAAATAATTGTAATCTACTCTCTCATGCCTCGTTCCATTATCTTGCCACCTGAAGACACTTCAAAACACTTGAGTTTTCTTTAAAAAATTATGTGACAATTCTTTAAAAATTATAAAAACTTCCTGTATATTTCAAGTTTGTAAATTATTTATTGTGTTATATTAAAAATAATTATATGGAGTATATGAGAGGCATCATTATATTTTAGAATAGGTCATTAACTGTATAACTTATTATTAAAATTTTTTGCTTGCATTATATGTGTATTTAAACGAATATAACACGACACGATATATATTTATATTAACACAATTATTGGATAAAAATGATCGCAGGACATTCAAGAAAACATGGAAAAGCATTCAGATGGCAAGAAATATGTGAAATGGAGTTTAGAGAACACAGCAACTATACTTTCTGAACAGTTTCCTAGAAGTCACATATTTGTTGTTCGTCCATCCAGGTAAATTATCATAACGTTACGTATGGAAACTAAAATATTTCAATGTTTCTATTTTGACATTTGATAATGCATGATAATTAGATATAATAATGATCAAAAGGATTTATATAATTCACTGTCAAGTTCATATCAAGTTACTTACACAACAATCTCGTTTTTGTTTCAGAATGACAATAACAAGAAACGCAGTATTCAGTTGTTTCGATAATTTCATACCGGGAGATAAATACGGCACACCTTCATTTTGCCCAATGCACAAAGCTATACAACATTTAAGGGATCTCCTTCTTTGTTGCCTGGAACACGTTAAAACATTAAAAATGGGAGAGGTATGCATCGGAGGCACAAACCATAATTTATAAAAAAAAAATTTATAAATCAATGTAATATAGCTGTCTACAACTTTAATATGCAACTGTATTTATAACTCATACCTTGACAATGTTCTTAAAAGATATAATGTGTTATATGTATATACATATTAAGTAGATATAACATCGAGGTACTGAATTCATATTTCAACATTTTGTAGGATATCGATAGCCATAATATCGAAACTACAAATTTAAGTCTAATGGGCTTCAGTAAGGGATGTGCGGTTTTGAATCAGTTTCTTTACGAGTTTCATTATTATGATGATAACTCGAGTGACGATCCTAATATAAATAACTTTATCAAACTCATTAAAGATATGTGGTGGCTAGATGGCGGACACAATGGTCCCAGAAATACATGGATTACTGATCAAAATATACTTCGTTCCTTTGTTAAATTAAGTGAGACCTAGACAAATATTTCAAAGTAATAATCTTCCAATATATTATTTTGATATTACATGATAAAATATCTTCTTCAGGAATAAACGCTCATATACATGTTACGCCGTATCAAATGCGAGACAAAGACCGGCCATGGATTCAGATGGAAGAAAACATGTTCAATGATACCTTACAAAAGATGGGAGTATCTGTACAACGAATTTTACACTTTAGTGACAAAGCGCGAAATCTCTCGTCGCATTTCAATGTTCTTACAGATATCAAAAGTAATGTACAGTAAAACCATCGTACTCAGTTTCCTGAAAATTCGCTGCATAATTGAGCATTTGTGTATGAATCGTAAAATTAATAGGTCGCAATAGATTGCAACTTCTTCACTTCAGAATCAAAGTAAAGTCGTATGAAAATAATCTTGTTGACGATATAATTGATATTTCGGTGTTGCAAACTATTTCATAATTTATACTTTTCATGTATATTGATTATAAGAAGAGTTTAATAGAATTTATTTTACGGAATATTTTCATAATGTACATATTGATTACTGCTTACTCTAAATACTCTTATTCTAGTCATAAATAATAAAAATTTGTTAAATGTAAATCATATATAATATTTATATACAATATTATTACATTGTACAATTTTTTTATGAAATTATTTTCCTATGTGATATGTATAATATCTTTATGAACAATTACTAATGTAGTTAACACTAAATACTATAATTGTTTATTTTATTCAATAATCTCTAAGGAAATATGATAAAGTTATGATTCTCGCTTTTCCTTTTTATACAAATCTTGTTTCATATTTTTCCTTCTATTTTTAATTATTACCTAATATCTATCTTAATATCTATCTTCATAATTATAAAGCAAAAAATGGAAAAGATTACGTATGTGATAATAAATATACATATATAGAAAAATAATATAAAGTTAACTAGTACAAGTAATATTACAATAGAGGAATATCTCTGTAAAGAGAAAGATCATCTTTGCATACAGTTCTTATTACATTATAGAGAAAACTTGTATTATCTATTTACTTACTCAAATATACTTTTTTAAATCTGATATTTCTTTCTATTTTTAGATATTGATAAATGTTTATTTAAATGAAAAAAAAATTAATTGCTTTCTTGTAGTAATTGTAATGTAGTTTTAATATTAATTAAAACTAAAAAAAATATTTTTTTAATTTAATATCTTAACTGATAATATATATCAGCATTAATAAAATAACTTCTTAACTCTAGAAAACTTTATTATGAATTTTTTAATAGTATTTTAGCAATTATTTTAGCTTTACAAATCTTGCTTTATGTAAATGTTATGGTTAAAGCCCGAAACGTGGCATTCTTAGGATTAACTGGTCAATCCTGCGGAACAACCAAGCATCTTGGTTAAAGCAGTTTTTAAGAATAGGCTTGGAGTTAAATTAATTTTTTTATGCAAAGGAGGGCTCTCCCGCCTATTTGTGTACTGTCTTTTTATACACACTCGTTTTATACATACCTATCAGCAAATGACCACAGACTCTTACCAAAACGCTTGGTTGTTCGGCAGAATTGATTTATAGTTAATCCTAGGATTGCCCGTGTTTCGGGCTTTGACCATAACATATAGATGAATGCACTTTCATGAAAATCTAAAATAATAAGAATATTCTAAGCATTTATCTAGCATTTATATTTGGTTGTTGCCATTCTTGTGTGTCACGATGTATAAATTCGTACAAGAAACGGTTTTTTTCGATGTAAATTATAGCTCAATTTCTTCATTAACATTTGTTTGCGCATTTAGGTCCATGAAAAGTTACTCCTAACTCTGTAATAAATACGAATAATAAGTAACAAATCTAAGTTAACAAATATAATACTAAAATACTTTACATTTACATATACAGGATGGCCTCGAACGTTCCAGCCAGACTTTGTGATCTTAGGAAATTTAAGGCTCCAGTAGTAAATAGGTCGAAAAATGCTTCCTTAAGAAGATAGCTTTTAAAAACTTCTAAAATCACGTTTTTAAATACATTTTTTGCAAATATTTAGGAAACTATGCCTTTTTTAACAAAAAGTATCGATACAAAAGTTATAGAGAATTAAATTATCTTTCAAATGAAACTAAAATATTTTTTTTACGTTTCATAGGTCTTCAGATAACCAATTTTAAATGCACAAAAAAATGTTTTTTCGGCTATTGCCAGTAAAGCTATTGAGAACTACTTTTTATTTATGGTATTATGACCTTAGCTAATTTTTATATATTTTATTAGTGTTATTTTGCTAAAAAATTTTACTTTTCCACATTGTTTAAACAAATCCTAAATCTAGGAGGATGAAAAGAAAAACGAAAGGTGAAAAGAAACTGGAAAATGTAGCAACTGGTTATCTTAAGACCTGTGAAACGTAATAAAAATATTTTAGTCTCATTTGAAAGATAATTTAATTCTCTACAACTTTTTCGATACTTTTTATTAAAAAAGGCTTTCCTAGATATCTGCAAAATATATTAAAAGAAAACGTGATTTTAGAGGTTTCTAGACGCTAACTTTTTAAAGAAGCATTTAGCATTTTTCGACCTATGTTTGTGAAAATTTTTTGTTCGGAATTAAATTTCCTGTAAGATGTCAAAGTCTACCTAGGGAACGTATATGTATATGTACTATTAGTACATTTCTTTATTAAATTACATAAACTAAACTTACTGCTGAGCTTATATAACACTGCAGCTTCAGCCCATTCATCAGAACCATCACAGCAATCACAATGTCCATCATTAACTTTGTACGATGGTATTCTTGCTGTAAATTTATACAAGTTTCATAGATTATTTCATACATTATTGCAATGAGATTCGATTACGATACCTGCTGACTTTCTTGAACTCTTTTCACAATTGAAGAAACCGTTGCTGCAAGCGTTGGTACCTGGTTCATCGCTACCGTCCATTGGACAGTCGCAATAATCATCGTTGACCTTCACAAAATCAATCTCCCTCTTCGAAGCGAAGCACACAAATTTCCCGTTGACATTGGGAAGGTACTTGGCGATGTCCTGATCCCGGGTGCCACGCAACGACACCGTCCGACCGTTTTTGTCGCGTATGAGCTTCGAGTGGTACGGTTGATTCCACTTGTCAGCCCGTTTGCCGACGACCACGCGGTGGGTGTCCTGCACCGAGCCGGCGATCAACTTGCCCACGGTAGCCTGATTTAGCTCCTTGAAGTAGAACAGCTGATGGATCACGAATATCACGGCGACTACGAAGACGCACACCAGCATGTACTGGAGTCTCTTTCGCAGGAACCGCCGCTTCCAGGACACCTCGGTCTTCATGTCTGCCGGCTAACCGTTACCGTCGAGCGCTGCCGCGAGGCGAATCTCTCCTCGAGGCGACGTTCCGTGCATCGACACCACGCGTGGTCGTCATAGCGCGAACATCTGCGGAGCGTATCGCGGAATAATCACAACTGTATACCTCTTCTCTGCTTTTCGCAGCTCGAATGTGCAACGTGCAACGCGATCACGGCGGTCGGCAGCTCTATTTACATACACACGTTAATATACAGGGTGTTCAATAAGACCGCAGGGCGCAGAACAGAACACGCATGTATTTCAGAGGCTAAGTGTGCGACTGGGACGAAGGCACGTGGCGAGAGCGAAATCGTGACATAACCTCTCATTTCGGGCATCCAGGAATAAGTCATGATGTTTATTATTAGCTTTTTTTCTCTCCATGTCCAGATTTTTATACAAGTCGTACTCTACGACGGTGAACGTGGGACTCGGTAGGTCGCCGGTGGAAATGGCGAGTCGGAAAACTCCGTTGGTTTTTGAGGTGCTCGCCGAGTGCGAAACCACGAAAGCCAGGACCGGCAGGATGACGCTTGTTCATCATTACGTGGATACGCCAGTATTTATGCCGGTGGGAACACAGGTTCATATAATTTCTTCTTTTCTTGCTCAAGCTGCACGCAAAGCGGGTAGTGGTGTTATGTGCCGCAACTTTCAATATCTCACGTATTTACGAATTCTATTTCTAAAATTCTTACAAGACAGATAATGTTTCCAGACAAAGATCTGAAAACTAAACCGTAATAAACCTATAATCTCGCTATTTACCTTATAGACTTATTTGTCTTGACCCTTCCCCGTGACTCACTATACTCATTCACTTATTTTTAATCTAAAATTCTTTTTCTGTATCTCCTAATCACGTACAACTATAAACGACTAGTCCTATCCTAACAGATCTCTGCTGTATGCCAAACTTTCAATTTTACTTATTCTTTTAATAAGCCGCTCCAATTGCTACTATACTTCCTATATTAGGATGCGTTGTGTTATTTATAATTAACGAAAATTCAATTTATTCCTTTAAAAAAGGATATCTGAGGATTCCTCTTGAGTTAGAGTTAATTCTTAGTCGTCTCTCGAAGCGGTCACACCTTCGACTTGTCGCTTGTGCTCTGTGCCAAATAAAGTCTTCTAAGTGGTCAATTATCTCTCTTTATTTGATTACAATATTACGTTACGTAACAGTGGCTGCCGTGTGAAAGACGCTCTTTATATTCAAAGTTCAGACGAAAATTCTTGCAAGGATGTGACTCCTTCAATATTAACTTTTAATATTAAGTGCTTGGTAATATATCTGAAATCAAAATTCTGTTAAAGTCTACGATTCCTGAAATTAATAGTAAATTGTATATTAATCAAATGTCACTTGTATATTTGGAGCTTAATTTGTAAAAAAACTTTCACTTTTAAAAAAATTGATGTTATGATTTCATGCTTGAATATTTTCTTATAAAATTTTTCAATAGAGATTCAATGGAAAAATCTTAATGATTCCATGAATCAACCTAATATATAATATATAAATATAAAATCTGTATAAAATTGCACAACGAATTTGTCATTGCACAATTTTCAGGGAACACTAAAAGGATTGTTGCCACAGCAACTGGAGCAATTGGATTGCCAGATAATTCTTGGCAATACCTACCATCTCGGAAACAGACCTGTAAGAGATTATATATGTACATATTATTATTATTGTTATTGTAAAAAATTTCAATTAATTTATTATTTTGTGTAAATTAATTCGGTGTCTTTTTCAAAAAAATCAAATATAAATTAAATTTCTATGACTTTGACCTATTTATTAGGCAGCTGATGAACACCTTGGCGGTTTTGAACCGATAAAGTCTTAAAGACATGCGTCGCGCTGTGCTCGCGTCTCTGGTTCGTCATCGATGCGCCGCGCTACTTGGTCGAACTAGAGACGCGAGCACAGCGCGATACAACGCGGCGCGGCGCCTCAGTCATTAAAATTATATAAAAAATAGAATCCATCGTTTCTCCATAAAAAAAAATATGTGTACTTTCAGAATGAAATAAAGAATAAGATAGCATTATTTAAAAAATTTTCAAAAAGGTACTTTTTAATGAAAAAATTAATTAAACATTTTAATTGCTTATAACAATTGGAATTTGCAATTTCTTATAACTTAAACTATTTTTTTTTAAATGCTGGTTTTCGGATGTCATCATATTTCATTATTGTTTTGTGGCCCACACTTCGCCAAGGCATATGGTGCTTTGAAAATGTAGAGATCCACACTTACGAATCTCAAAAGGGCAGGAAAATATGTAATCTTAAAACAGAGTTATAAAGCGTCGAATGTAAAGGCACCGAATTAATTTACACACCTAATTATAAATAAAACAGTCTCGTCCAGTTTTACATTTATGTTAGTAAAATTATGCAAGTAATTTCAATCGCGTTAAGATGTATTTTTTACGTTGACAGGGCGCAGATATTCTGCGTAAAGCTGGAGGTTTACACAAATTTATGAATTGGAAAAGGGCTTTGTTAACGGACTCGGGTGGTTTCCAAATGGTTTCATTATTAGAGCTAGCTGAGATAACAGAAGAAGGTGTCAAGTTTAAATCACCATACAATGGTACTACATATAGTCAGATATATTTTTGAATACACTTAAATATAATTTACATATAGTTAAACTGGCTCACAATAACGTTTCGTACAGAATCTGAATGCATGTTGACACCCGAACATTCCATTCAAATTCAAAATGCAATTGGAGCTGACATAATTATGCAGCTCGATGATGTCGTTAAAAGTACTTTAACCGGACAAAGAGTGGAGGAAGCAATGCATAGGTATAATTATTTTTATAATATTACACATATTTTCTAAATAATATGTTATCTAAGCATTACCTAATTTCAACAAGTATTATTTAATTTTAATGTAATAAACCACATAGAACGATACGTTGGGTGGACCGTTGTTTGTCAGCACATGAAAGACCAGATGAGCAAAGTATATTTCCAATTGTACAGGGTGGTCTCGATCCTGAATTACGATCTGAATGCGCACGCCAATTGATTAAGCGAGAGGTGAACGGGTATGCTGTAGGAGGTTTGAGGTAGATGCCAGATTATTTATCGACACATAGCTAATAAATAAGGATTTTATATAATACATAATTATTGAAATTTTATATAACAATAGAGATTTTTATTATGATTTCAGTGGTGGTGAGAGCAAGGATGATTTTTGGAGAATGGTCCACCTATCAACGAATATCCTTCCGAAGAATAAACCGCGGTACCTCATGGGTGTTGGATTTGCAGTGGATCTAATTGTATGCAGTGCATTAGGTATTGATATGTATGATTGCGTATTCCCGACGAGAACCGCTGTAAGTACTACATAAATACATAATTGAGTGCGCGAAATATGGAAATTTTAAAACGTTAAACTATTATTTTTTCAGAGGTTTGGTTGCGCGCTGGTAAAAACGGGACAGCTCAGTCTGAGGCAGGCGCGATATAAGAAAGACTCGAGACCGATAGACGAGTCGTGCGAGTGTAGTACTTGCAAGACTTACACACGTGCTTATCTGCATCAAATTGCAACTGTGGAGACGGTATCGTGTCATCTATTAACCGTTCACAATATTGCATTCCAAATGAGACTCATGCGAGACATTAGACACAGTATAAAAGAGCAAAGATTCCCTAAATTCATACAGGACTATATGTCGACAGTTTATCCCAATAAAGATTATCCAACGTGGATAATCAACGCTTTAGGGACTGTCAATGTTACTCTATTATAAAACTAGAATTTGTACTGAGCCTACTGTTACACCCTTCCCTATACTATTTACAATTTTATAGAATTTCTATCTATACAATAATTTTTATAACTTATTTCTGAAACTTAGTTATCTTATTGTGTCAAGAGATAATGACATATCTGATTGTGAGTACTTGCAAGTTCTTATAAGTAGGTAGGCAAGAACTTATCAATCTGGTTTATCATTGGCAAGATAAATGTAGTTACACAGCATTTCTTTAGAAATTTATGAATGACAAAGCAATCTTCTATTATACAGACAAGTGTAATGTACATTGATACAGAAATGTCTACAATTTTGCAAATACATTTGTAAAAGAATACCGCTATAAATAAAATAAATAATCATATATGAGATATTTTACACTTTTCATTCTGGAACTTTTTCCCTTTGCATATCTTACTGGAGATGGTAGAGAATAAGACACACAAATACGAATATTATAGCTTCATCACATAAAATCATCCGAATCATATCCACTGGTTTCCGTGTTTGAAGTCATGTTGGATGTATTAAACAGGGAATTGTAACTCCTAAAAAGTAATTTTTTTAATTATATCAAATTTATATTCCATAACTGATATTATTTATACTACAGCATTGTCATAAAATTATTATTTACCTTATCTCTGCTTCTTCCTGACGTCTCTTTTCCTCTGCCTTTTCTTTCTCTTTTTGTTCCCTCAAGAGTTTCTTCTTGTCTTCTCGTTCGTTTCTATCTCTTTGCTCTCTCTCAGCACAGAAGTTTACTTGCTCCGAACGTTTCGTCTTATTAAGGCGATTCACGATAGTGTTCACTCGTTTAGCAACATGAATCTTACGAACGTCTTTGTCCTTGTGAAAGCCAACCTGACCAACCTCCATACCTTGCGTCTTTTTCAAATTCGACCACATTGTGTATACGACATCAATGTCATTCATTTTGTTCCCTTCAATGCTGTTTGCTTTTACCAATTGTGCGGCATCTTCTAATACAGTACTGGGAATATCGTCTATCATCTGACCCTATAATTTAAAAAAAAAATTATTTTGTATCATTTTTTGAATGTCAAAACAAGCAATAGATCTCTAAATTATAATCAAATCACATGTCGAAGTCGAAGATACACATGGGCAGACGAATACTTATCGACATGAAACCATACATCTTCCGGCCAGCCCCACTTGATAAGATCCTCATCTACAAGTAGAATTCAAATAAATCACATATTAGATTTAGCACGAGTTTTTAATTACGAATAATTACAGACGGGTTTTCTACTTACTTTCGTGTTTGTCAATCCCCATAAACAATGTGATGGATGGTTGCACAACTGCAATTCAAGATTATGTGATTATTAGCCCGGTCACTCAATGATAACAAAATATCATTAATAGGTTGAGATAATGTGATTCTTCATCTATTAAAAGTAAAGACAACGTTTTAGGAAAGCGGAAATTACCTTCACTCGTGAAATAGTAAACCATTATTGACGGAAATTTCGAGTAAAACACGTGCAACAGAGTCAGCTGTCAAAAACACTTTTGTAACACCGATCACCGATAATGGCGCTGTCGCACAATTAAGCTGCAATTTCATGCGAGCGAAGAAAAGCTGGGCTGTGTTCAAAAATTCAACCTGGGAAAAGCCCGGTGTCCACGATGTCCAAGTTTCGGTTTAAGCCAATGAAACTGCTACTTTTCTGTAAGAGCTGCAAGATGATTGGCTTAAACCGAAACTTGGACACAGTTCTAGCATCGTGGACACCGGGCTTAAGGGGGAATATACACCTAGAAACGAAAAAAAAAGGTAATTTTCGGGAATTTTTTTTAGGAGAACTATTGGAATTGTCGGGTCGGGGTTTTTTGTAGTTAAAAATACAGACTTTCAAAATGTTTTAAATTTTTTTTATTAAAAAATGTTGCAAATTCACGGAGTACTGGAGTCGTCTACGGAGTGCCGTAAAAAAAGACGGTACCCAGCGGCGCTTCGTCAAAAATTATCTAATGCTGGGTCTACAATGCGTGTCGCAAAGTCGTGAGTCGCAAGAATTGACCAATCACAGTCGAATTTGAGGAGAATGATCGACTGTGATTAGTCAATTCTTGCGACTCACGACTTTGCGACTCGTATTGTAGACCCAGCATAAAACAAAAAAATCAAACATTTCCTGTTTCACAATCACAATAGAGTATTCTCCTCACATTCCATTGTGATTGGTCAATTTCTTACGGTTTAGAGCTTAAATATCCTTTAAAGCAAGGTTGTGAACCAGCACTAAAGACCATTGCACGTAACAAAGTTTTAGTAATAATCGTAAGGCCGTAAGAAAATAGACCAATCACAGTCGATTATTCTCCTTGAGCTCGAAGAATAACCGAGTGTGATTGGTCTATTAAAAAAATGTCGATAAGTACAAATGATTCTTTGCGTAAGTATACGTAGAATCGCGTAGGACACAAATTTCTTCTCTCTTTCTCTCTCATTAACTGATAAATTAAATCGTTTATTTATTTTAACGAAGACAGTTATAGATAAATTTAGAACTATTTAATTTATAATAAATTTATTTTGCGACTTTATATTTCAACATATTGTATAATTCTGTAGAAGCACATGTCTGATTAGCTCTCGATTTGGAGAACGGAAAAGCATAGGTATTTGACACGAATTCGATTTTACTATAAGAATTTATATATTACATGTTAAAATAACAATTTTTTGTCTTCATATATATTAAAGCATGTTTTCTTTCTCTAAGAATTGTCAACACCAAGCAATTTGTCGACAACGTCGAAAGCTCTGCACTGTATATGGAAATCAAATGATGTGTGATTGATTACATATTATAGCGTATTGCGAGTGAATATCCCATGAAATTTTCATAAATATGATAATAGTTCTTTAACTAGCGGCAGTTATAATTATAACAATAATTAACTAGCAGTAATTATAATATATAATATAATTATATATAATTAAAATTGTAATAATTATAACTGATTACTAATCGGTGATTGATATCTCCGCGAAAATTAATTATAAATTTATATAAAAATATGTATTTTACAAAGACTCAAATAAGTTTTATCGTAATACTAGGTATAACGATTCATATGGATGGCATGTTTTTCGGTGTGATATGTCTTAGATATTTGGCTAAGCACAGGTGAAATTTCAGGGTCGTTAATCCATACGTTTGCCGAGGCAGGTGTTTCTATCATTGATAAATATGCTGAAAGAAATAGGAAAAAGTTTTAAGAAACATATTATTTTAGTTTATTATATTTTCTTATAGCTTTATCTTACCGAGTAACATCTTGGGTTTTGTAAGACTAAGCTGAATATGAGGATTAGCCATAATTGCTTTATAAATTAGACCATCAGGTTCAAGACCCTCATCCAAGTCTTGTAAGCTACGTCGCCTTTCGCCCAACAACCACTCACACTATCGAAAGAGATATGTAAAACAATATGAAAATATATAATTTAAATATAAGGGTGACCCATTTTAAATTCACCTCAAATATCTTGAACAATACATTTTAAAGAAAAATGTACCACTCAATATGGACCTTGAACCCAAAATCTAATAAGATCGTCTATTGGGCCTCTTTGAACCCTCCAACTTTTATCTGAAACATTTTTCCTTAAAATGTATTGTTTAAGAGATTTGACATATAAAATAGGTCATCCTGTCCTTGATACCACGTTAAGTATATGTCTTTTTAATAATTAACTTACAGCATTAGCCTGATCGTTTCCAGTAATTTTTAGTGCTCCTATAACATTCTTCTCTTCAAAGCCCATTTCTACAAGCGACCGCATTGCTCTTTTATTAGGTTTAAATTCCATTTTTTTATATTGTCGGAAACTTTGCAATAATAATTCTACGATATGTATCAGATTTTTTTCTTTTTGATCCTGTTTTCCTAGAGTTAACACATTTATATATGTATGTTTTTTTCGTACACTGTATTATTTTTTATTTTAATTCTCTTTCAAATAATAATGCACATTTCAATTTTGTGCAAGGATTACCTGTTTCAAATAATTCCAAACATGCATCTTTTAATGATTTTTTCTTAGCACCCATTGAGAAACTAGGACTTGCAATATTTGTATCTGTCATTGTATCCACAGACAAGAAATCATCGTCTTCATCATCTGAATCATCTTGATGTTCTATGAGCCATTCTAAAGCTTCTGTCATATTCGATCTAGGACAGAGGTATATTTTCATAGTATTATACGCGAATTACCAATGCGTATACATATTAATATTAAATATATGATAAAAACATTGATACTTACTTTCGAAGACGTAACGCTTTGAGAACTTTTTTGTGAGGGTAACCCATTTCTATAAGAGTTTTTACGACTTTTGGATCATTAATAGGCTTGCATCTAGCTTCGAGTTTCTCCTTAATAACGTCATATAATTTTTCAGCATCGGGACTATACATTAAGATCTTTGCAGACGCTTCTACAAGGGTTATTAAAATCTTACGGATTTCATTCTGGAACTACGAGTAATCATAAAGGTGAAATACCGTAATAAACAAAAGTATAAATTTTAAAACATGTGAAATATATATTTACATCTGCAGGACATTCTGTAGATGGCACAGGCTTAGGTGCATTTTGTAGATTAGGTAGATCACTCGTAGCTCGAGCTATTGCTTCTAAATTTGGACCTTTAAGAGCTTCATCTGAAAGATTTTCTTGTATGGTGGTCGATCGTATTTCCACTAATAATAATTCATCTATAATAATAAATTATTTACTGTGTTAAAAAGGCATGTGTAAACAATAAGCATATAATACAAAATTAGAAATCCATCAATACGATAATTATATCAAATCCATAAATATATAACTTAATGCAAATAATTATACCATATTCATTAATATCCTCATCATCTACATAATTTTCATCCGCAAGCTGTTTAAATTTGGACGAATGAACTAAGCGATAGCGTGAGATGGGTTTGGTTGTGTCTTGACCGTAAAAATGTACCACTGCTATTTTCTTAATATTTTCTACAGTGAAGTTTGGTTTCACCGTAACATCCAACACATTTCCCTCTATGCTGTATAAAATTATTTGACGTTAATTGACGCCCAATAGGATTATTTCTTGAAATTTCAACAACTATATCAAACATAAATTCAAACCTGATGACGTTGATGGAAAAATTTTCAGGTGAGGTAGGTAATGGCGTAAGCATGGTGTTATTGCCTGCAGGATTGCCTGTGCTGACAGAAGAAAGGGCCAAGGACCGCTTGTCAGCTGCCCTTGAACTCTTTCTATTATGCCAGGCCTCCGCTATTTGATCACGCACCCATGGGATCATTAAATTTACCTAAAATGTATGAAATAATTATTGATATAAATTATTATACAATTAAAATTAAGACATAAGTATTTTTTCAATATGTACATATATCTTTATAAAACATAAATGTAAATTTTGTATAAGTAAGCTTCACACATGCACCCATGTATTCGAACTTGACACTTTTAGTCACTACGCAAAAATCAAATTTAATCTTAATAGAAAATTAATGAGTAACGTAGATATAGATTATATTTTCTCACCTTTATGTTTCGAAGCCTTTCACATAAATAATTCAGGTCTAATTTGTTGTTAAATAAAGAAACTCGGGGAACCGATTACGGAGGTTACACCGAAAAATACGAAACATTTTTTGGCTAAGCTACCAAGCGCGTTAAAGAATTGACGTGTCGGCTATCATCTTCCGGTACAGTGCATCGGAGATTATTTTTTAACAACACTTGGTCCCTTTTATTCCGCAAGAATCGTGACTGCCATGACAGCTGATCACTGCGTCCGCTGCGTCGTACTGCGTCGCTCTCGTGGATCTCCTGCCACTTTCTGCCACTCTATAGGTCTGTTCATTTTAGTTGAACTTGTTGCACGGTTCATTTTTCCTCTTTTTCTTTTCACGTTGGATAGAAAAAGAAAAAAGATGAACTGTACAAGAAGTTCAGCTAAAACGAACAGGCCTAGCTCCTATATATAGCTTCTGGCACAGATTAATTTTTTTGATACAAATAGAACATAAATCACTTTACTATTATTATTAATATCATATAATCTTTTAACATTATGTATATTTTTTGTATATAAAAGTTGCAATTGTATATAAAAGTTTTTGTATATAAAATGTGATATTAAATGTATGATGCTATTATACCTAAATGTATGATATTAAAGAAAGGGAACAGTGATTTTTTAATAAACATGTAATCAAGCATATGTACGCACTTATTTGATCATATTACAGAAAAAGCAATTCTCACTTCCGATCTACATTACATATTTCTGTGTTTCTTTTTTCGTTTATACTCCGCTATCCTTTTCAGGTTTCCTTAAGCATATACAAAGTATTTACAATATGTTTAATATATTTTCATTTCTTTCGATTCCTCAAATTTCGAGTTGGTAGCGTCACGGCGGGCTCAACTTCCGCAAACGATTCGTTTTCAAGGAACAGCTTCTTCCTGCGAGTGCGTCTTTTCTCGGTTGACGTTTCCGGTGGTGGCAATGCGGTATTTCTCGTGTTGCGCTTTGATTCAGATCCAGACAACTCTATAACCGGTATATTATCCTGTTTAGATAAGACCGTCTTCTTTCCTCGCCGTTTCGGTTGACGTTGAGCTGAAACTTCCTCCTCTGATGTGCTGTCGTAATCATTCTTGTCCTTCGCATCAATTTCGTACTTCTGCAACCTGTCTTGGAGTACTTTTATACGATTCTGCAACTTCTTGTAATCATCTTTATTCGGCGTCGGTGTAAGTTGCCGACGGAATAGTTCTTGGTACCTCATCACCTCCCTTTTTTGCATATCCAACTCTTCCTGCTGGTTTTTAACCAAAGCTTCGTACTTGGTTACTGTCTCGTCTCGATTCTTCATAAACGCATCCATCTCGCGTTCCTTCTGCGTCAAGTTGGTTCTCAGTTCGTCGTTTAGATTTCGTAACCGTTCATTATCAACCTGTCGCTCCTTCGCGTTCTGTTCGAGCAAATTAAATAGCTTCGCATTTCTCTCAGAATTCTCTAAACGTATTTTCAATTCTTTTAAATGCTGCTCCTTTTGGAAAAGCGTCTCTTTCGTCTGTGTCAATTCGTTTATAGCGCTCTTTAACTCTGCTTCCATCATATCGTCATTTTTCTCGGCATTTTCACTTTTCTGTATCATACGTTTCAGTTCTTTTTGTAAGGCCGCTATTTCAGTATCTTTTTCCTGTTCCTTGAAAGTTGTTTCCTCCAATCGACTCTCAAATTCCAACAATTTCTTATTATTCTCATCGAGCGCTTTTTGTATACAGTTTTTCTCCACTTGACACGTTTCCAAATTTGTGTTTAATTGATCAATGTCATGTTTCAGCCTCTCTATAATTTCCAGATTATCTTCCAATTGCGATATCTTTTCTGTATATTCATCTAACTGATCGGCACTTATATTATTTGTATCATTATCTTCTTTTTTTATTGAAACGAGTTCTGATTTGCATATATTTGTCTCTTCTTCTTGTTTACATTTTAATATATAATTATCTAACTCTTTTTGAGTCGTCTCCAGTTTCTCCAAATACTGTTGAGCATTATTATTTGCAATTGAGAGATCCTTTTCCAATCGATCAATTTCACATTCATAGTTTGCAATCTTTTGTTTGGAAGTTGCATTGGAGTTCAACAGAGTCTCTTCTATTTCACGTTTCTCTTCCGTGGTCAGTGCTAATTCCTTTTTAAGTACCTCCGCAGAATTCTTATATTCATCAACAATAGTTTTGTTCGAGTAATTTTCTTCTTTTAAAGTCTGCAGTGTCTCTTTCATATTATTTAATTCTTCTGTTAACTTCTTAACTTGCAAACATTTCTGTTCGTATTGCATTTGAATGTCATGAAGTTGTGTGGTCAATGAATCCAATTGTAACTTTGCACTGTCATCCGCAATCTCATCAGTCTGAATAGCTTCTTCTTTTAACAGAAACATTTTGTTACTAGTATCTTCTAACGTGGTTATTGTTACACTAGCCTGAGTACTCTTTTCCAACTTGTTTTTAGTATCGTTGTGATCCTTATTATTTGTTATATCCACTTGACAACCTGTATCCACTAATATCTGTTTAGGAAGTGTCTCTTCTGTAGGATTCAAATTATTCGAATCAATTTCTTTAGTTTCATCAACAGATACTTTTGCATTTTCCATTCTTCCTTTCGTATTTTCTTTAATCATACTTAAATCTTCCGATATTTCATCAGTAATCAGTTCTTCTTTTATAATAATCTCATATTCATTTTGAATAGATGTTTTTGAGGTTGGTTTGTTTTCATAATATTTAATTAACGCTAATTTTTCATTCTTTAATTTATCAATTTCTTCTTGCAACTGTAGGATTTTATCTTCATTTTGGTGTTCTAGTTTTTCTTCTAGAAGCTCTACTATTCTCGTCTTTTCCATTAAACAAACATTAGCTTGTTCAAGATGTAGTTCTAAATCTTCAATTTTTTCTTCATTTTCTACTGTAATTTTTGCTTGCTCATCAATGCAAAGTTCCTTCTGTCTTAAATCAGACGTAATTGTAATATACTCTTCTTTTGCTTCATTGAGAATTTCTTTTAGCTTCTTGATTTGTTCCTCTTTAGCGAGTAACTGTGATGTCATTTCCTTTATATAAATATTACCATTTTGAGTAGAGCAGATATCTTTTTGAGCAGTTTCTAGAAGACTTTTCGCTACTTTCAAGTCCTCCTTTGACAATCCCAACTCAAAAGAAGCTTTGTTCTTTTCTACAATTAAGGTTTCATTCGTTACTTTAAGTTCAGTTAATGTTTGCTTCAAAGTTTCATTCTTCTCCCTCAATTGTGTATTTTCTTTAATTACTTCTTTAATAGTTAAGTTAAGATTGTCATCGTCTTCATCGCTATCATCACTGCAATCGCTGCGTCTTTTTCTCTTCCTATGCAATTGATTCAACTTTCCCTTGTAAAATTCCTCAACTTGTTTCACAGTCCATTCAAGTTGGGTCTCGTGTTGGGTTTCAACATCATTTATACGCCGTTTCCAATCCATTTCAAGCTCGTTTATCATCGCAATATATTTCTCGGCCATTTCATGTCGGCTTTGAAGATCTTGAATTAAAGATGAATTCTTTAAAAGAGCAATCTCCTTTTTCAATCTTTCGTTCTCATTTGCAAGATCCATATATTCTTCCGAAGTAATGTATTCGGAATCATTCTCTTCCACGCTATCTGTAGGTTGCCAATCCACAGTTTCCAATTCTGTGGTATCCCAATCGGTCACCGTTTGTATACTCTGCGTGACTATTTGAGAAAACCTTGATTTCGATTTCTTCTGTATTCGCTTCTTTCTTTCTATAATAATTTTTTTTGCGATAGCAGCAAAATTTAGAACATTCTGGGTCTCTACATAAAGATTCGGCAGTGGATTAACATTAACTATTAAGGCCAGATGCTCCTTCCCTGATAACGCTCGTTGGAACAATCTGGTTAATTTCGATTCTCTGAATGGTCCTACAGTATCTGCCTTCGTTCTTGTCAATTGTCCTTCGTGAATAGATTTCAAACATCTGCTTAATACCAGCAAACTAGTATTAATATTTTGCGCTTCTTTCAATCGGTCCCCGATATTCAATGTCTTTTTTAAACGTTCCGAGCCCGCCAGATCGCAAAATGAAAACCTATATAAACATCCAATTTCTTAATTAGAATTCTGATGATGTAGAGAAATTAATGTAATAAGTTTTAGCTTCTTCCTCATAATTGTATAAAGCAAATAAATATAATTGTTCAACTTTAATATCTTAGCGAAAAGAATAACCACAGAAAGAGAATATATCATAAAGTGATATATAAAATGTTAAAGAGGGATAAAGAGAAAAATACGTACGTGCTCACTTCAACTGTATCTGGTAAATTTTCTGCATAATATTTTAACAATATAATTGTGAATATACAATGGGACCTTGAACTTTTTGCATTTAACGCAGTTGCGGCTATTTTTAAATTATATTGCCCTGCCATAAAAATTTGGTAAGCTTCTGCCGCCGAATTAACATAAATAGTCTTTAAACCTCTGATAAATGCTCTGCCATTAGAATCCGCTCCCAATTTTAAAGGTATTCTCTTTTTCTGGCATTCATTTGACAACAAATCGTATACAATTTCATTATAGATTTCAGCAAATGAAACCCAAACTGAGTAATGAGCGTCATAGCATTGACTGGGACGAATTGATTCCTCTTGTAACAATTTTTGCATTTCCTTGTAAGTATTCATGTACTGATGTTTATCCACGGAACTGAATGTTAGCAATTTAGTTTTTGCTTCAAGCTCCTGCGCACGTTCAAGTGCGTTAAGATTGACCACATCACTATAATGCAAAGGTTTATAAAATGGATTTGGTCTTGTTGTAATATTGTTAAACACAAATTCCAGTGCACGTGGTATAAGTCCAGGTGAAGTAGCAGTCCCTTGTAAAGTGTATGACTTTCCAGAATTTGTAGTACCTACAAAAATTAAGTTATTGCCACTAAACATTTTATACGTATATGTGTGTATTTTAATAAGTTTCTAAATATTATAGATTTTTAATAATATTTGATAATGTTCTAAAAGTAGATAGTTTTGAAAATATAGCAGATAATCTGTATCATCAGCATATCAATTAAAGATTTTTGAGAAAATTATAGAAATTTTGTAGTATGGTGCCTTATAATGATTTTATAGTACTTGCTAGTTAATTTTTTATTAATCGTTAAGTTTCACATTGGAGCAGTTTTTGGATATGAAAACATCTAAAGAGTTTGATATATTTTTCAACGATTGACAATTTACAAGATTTATTTGACTATAAATAGTTACATAAGATATAAATTTCAGATTATGTGTTTCTTTGCAACAAAATTTCTTTGAAATTTATCTTGGAGAGAATAAATTATATAGAACACCTGTTGTAGAGAAGTAGAGGTAATATAGAAAATTATCAATATCTCAATAAATATTAATTTTAGAATGTATGTTTGTAGGCAATTTTGCTTGTCGAAATAAATAATATAAAATCTTGAAAGTTCTTAATTCTTTTTTCAAATATCCTGTATTATAGAATATTTCTTACCATATGTCATTATAGTACAATTTTGCCCAGCCAAGAAATCGATCATTTGCTGCTGTACCGTTTGCTCAAATAACTCCAACTGAGTGGTCTCTGGCCCAAATGTTTGGGAAAAAGTAAATTTTCGGCCCTTTACAGTCTCATTACTTTTGGATTGTTTGGAACTCCCATTATTATCCAATATTGGTAGCTTCGTGAGCAGAGTTGTGGAATTTATGATTTTGTAAGCCTCTTGCTGCTCCTCTGTCAACTTCAGCTTCTTTGGGAATGGTTTGAGTCTAAGGTACACCTTAATAGTTTGCAAGGTCTGCGATTCTGAATGTTCGGATACATTTTCATTGGTAAAATTATCTTCCTCTACTTCATACAATGAAAGCAAATTCTTTTTTGTATCCTTTGAGGGAAACGGTCTCTGGCTGTATGCCAAAATACTAGGATCTCTACCAAACAAATATGACATTTCTTCTCGTGGATTTTCTGATGGGCGAATCGAATCCAGTGTATTCTCCATCTATATCAATTTAAAGTAATATATAAATATATAATTATACGTATATACATATATATACATATTATATATATATATATAAAATTTAGCAATATACTGACAGTCCAATTCATATAAATATAAATATACTTATAGTACATTGCAAAATATTATAGAGTAATTGATAAATACAAAGTAGATCATTATTCACACAAAGCAAACATACATGTCAGTTGTATAAAAGCGCTAACTTTGCTGTTAAATTTTTTTTCGAATATTCCATTTTCACGCTTGGAAATAAATAAATACAAATTTTAACAGCCTAATGTGATAAGTGCAACATAACTCCTGTTCACCGTGATTTAATTCACGAGAACACGAATTAATCACTCATTATCATTTATATGCATATAAGATACATAATCACCCATATTCTTATAGAAATTTACATGTAATTTAAAAGTTTTCAAGTTATCTTGAATTTAAAGCAAGTTGTTTACAAGCTACCTTCTCGACAACATACCTTAATTGTTAGATCAGTTAAGAAACCCTCTCTACGTTAAAAGAACGCACAAGTAATATGTATGTCGCCAAGTATGCGAACCGAGCGATTAACATGAAAAGGAGATGGATATAAAATAAACGAAGCCAACATTTACTTTCGCACACTTGTCTACTGTATACCCGTTCGTGACAAACCGTCATTTAATTCTGAATTCCGTTTGGAGTGATGCCGTCGCCGGATTGGTAGTCGATTTACCGACACCGACATCGCCGATTGGTTCGATCGTAGCGACGTCATTTAGAGGCATCCAGGGAGTGCAACCGCTCACTGAACCGCTAAACAGTAAAATTGTGATTGGTTCTTACTTTTGGATCCAGCCAATCATACTTAATTGCTACTTGACGGCTCAATAAGCGGTCGTGCTGCCCTGGATACACCTAGAGACCCTAGTTTGTTCTGCTGAGCGCTGCCAATGTCAGACGAATCGCAACGGGTCGACGAAGATAAATGAGCCAATAGGCCTGGTTCGTTTTAGCTGAACTTCTTGCACGGTTCATCTTTCCTCCTTTTCTTTTCACGTTAGAGAGAAAAAGAGGAACGATGAACTGTGCAAGTTCAGCTTACACTTGCATTTTTACTGGCACTAGTCGATTGGCGCCATTGGGTCTGTTCGCGTTGCTTGCACTTTTTGCACTCAGCATCTTCGCTTTCTCTCTTTCCAACGGCCGAATATATATTTATCTCATTTCAAGTGCAAAAATGTTTGGGGATTTCAAGCAACGCGAACAAGCCTATTAATTCATTGCGTATGTAAACGCAACTTTAGACAATTTTTGATTGATTTATAATAATAATATTTAATTATTAATTTTATATAAACTATTATTAAATTTATTTTTGTATACTAAATACTAAGTACTTGTATTTTTATTATTAAAATACTAAACTATGTATATATTAAATTGATTTAAATGTTTTTAAAAAGCGCATTAAAAGGCCTGAATTCGGACGATGTCCAAACTTACTTAAAAAATGCCACTAATTAAGCTGCATATAATATGTTTTGTAGTTTTTTAGCTAGCGATTTAATTTATATGAATTATGTTTATTTTTTTAAACTAATGCCCCGTGTTAATTTATGCTGCAAAATTATAATAATATTGCTTATATCTTACTATTAGTTTCCATCCATTTATTGGAAATAGTCCCGATAATACAAAATGTAATACCCAATTTTTTTAAACGAATATATCTTAAATATTAATAACAAAAATGATTATATAGAAATTCGTTTTTAATTTGCATTATATACTATTTTATTTATTTTTATCTGTTAACGTCCGTTTGCAATGCGTATATTATATAGAGACATATAGAGACATATTATTACATGATACTTTTCAATCTTTCATTCAAACAGTAAGTAAAAATTTAGTAGACTTCTATGTCCACTTCTATCAGCGTAGATTAAGTTTAATCTTGGTTAAACTCTTTTTATTTTTTCGTAATTTTTAGAACTATAGAAAAGATAAAAAATTAGTTAAACCAAGATTAAAGTTAAGCTACATTAGTATACTTTATTCCACGAGAGAATATTAGTCGGATCGGACGAATTTTCTTCCGATCCGCGCAGGTCACGCCCGGAAAGCTCTCTTTCCACACCGCCGTACTGCTTGTGGATGTATAGCTTACTACAAAGTGTCAGCGCGAGCGAGTGATACTACATAAGTATGCGCGGAGGACTAATGTTCTCTTGTGGAATACAGTATAGAATAGACATTAAGCCGATATTTATATTACTCGAATTTCATCTCAAAAACGTGTTAAATGGGACACTAAGAATAAAGTTTTTATACTTTATACTTTGAGACTCAGTAATCATATTTTGATTAGAAATCAAATGAAATTGTTTTTCGTTGAAAAGTAGACCAATTATTTACCTTATAATGCATTATAGCGGAAGGTTGATCGCAGTTTAGTTTCATATTATCCAAGCTAGGATATATTCGGTATAATAAGCTATTTTGTATATAAATTTTCTATTTTTATTGTATTACATTAAAATTAATGACCAATAAAAAAAAATTTATTTGCAATGCGTATATTTCCACATAGAGAATTTCCATACCAAATAAACAATATTTTCAATAGTTTAAATATAGTAGCCGTGTGAATTACATAGCAAATACACAAAAATATAAACAAAAAGCGTTTTTATAAAAAACACTTCTAAAATCGTAATTCAAGTTAATTTGTTAATAAATCTGCAAATAATATGCTATTGTTGAATGGAAATAAAATTGAAATGTATGACATAAAATACGATATACACAAGCATGATATATATACCAATTTTAAGAATGCGCAACGGCCAACATTTCCTCTTGATGAATTAAATGTGTAGTATGATTCACAAGGCCCATCAATTTCGATAACGATGCAGCCCATGTATCTAGAAGAGCAGCTGGTTCTTGCGTTCCAGTAAAACGAACTACGCCAGCTGGACGATCTGTACGCGCGTTGATTACCCCAGTCTCTACCAAATTGCAAAGGCATGCTTCTGTTTCTTCAGTCGGAAGATCTAGTAACTCAGCCATGCGAGTTAATGTAATCTTGGTGTAATATTTGGCCATGATCCTTATGTTCTAAAAAATGTTTTTTTTTTTTATATACACGCTGTGCATAAGATTATTAAAGTAAGATTATTGACAAACGAATATTTTACTATTTTATATTTTATATCAAAATATGTTAGAATCTTAGAATCTATTCTGATTTCTTTTCATCCAGAATATTCTCAAAAATTAGAATTTTTTTTAATTAAAAAAAGAACAAGATGAGTAAAAAGTAGATAGGTCCTATTTAAAAAATCATTACCCCAAATGCAATTATTGTAAATGAACATCAGATTTCTTGATAACTCTGAATGCAATTTTTTAAAATTCAAGTATATATCGAAGAATCTTTTGAATAATTTGTAACTTTTGAACGAATAAAAGAAACATTACATTAAAATTATAATTTTTTATAACTATATTTTAGAAGAACAAAAAGATAAAATATTTCTCAATTAATTTAAAATAGAATTTACCTGATAAAATAGTTATAAAAATATATAATTTTGGTAACTGGAAAATAGTGAAAATTTACATTGTTAAGAAAAAATTATCCTATTCAGTGGGTATCCTATTGTTAATACAACTCTCTCTAAAGACCGAATTAATGTTCCTACTTGACTGAGCAGCGCTATATGCCAGCCTAAATTTACAATCAAAGAAAATTGAAAGAGACAACGCTACTATAAATTTTAAATAGCACAACCTGAAGAGTACTTTATCTCAATTTTATTAATCACAGTCAATTCCCAACTGAATTTTAATATTGGTAATTTTATGTGGTATAACTTAATATATACTTTTCATTATCATTTAAACACGTTCTAAATAATTTTTAAACTTACGTGTTCTACAACACGGTTCCGCAAATCTGCCCATCGTTTGCATCCTTCTTCAGTTGAAGACGAAAAGACTTCAGTTGATCTAAGATCTCTTTCATAAATTTCACATAATCCTGACCATTTTATCAGTTCGGGATTAACAAATAAGCGCAACAGTTCTCTGCAGATTGTTTTAACTCATATTACTTTCAGAGAATCAAAAATAAGTATTTTAAATATTTCAAAGTAATTGCAATCATTACTTGTAAGTGGGTATCTCATCAAGGAGTTTATCAGCAAGTAATCTATGAGTTAGATCAGCCTGCTCAGGCTCATGCGGTGCGAGTACAAGATAGAGGACAGCTCGAGAAAGTGCAATATGTCTTTTCTCTGGATCGTCTCGAATTGTTGGAGTTTCCAATACTGCTCGATTATGTCGACACAACTCCAAATGCCAACCTTCATGACGCGCTAATTCCATCATCAAACTAGACATAAAATACGATTTGTTAAAACCCTTGTGTAATAAATAAGGTATAAGATATGGCATACATACTCGTAATATTTTAATTTCAGTGTCTGAGTTTCCTCATCGTTCTCGTCACTGAAAAACTTGACGTTAATTTTCTTTGCTATGATTTGAGTTCTCATGAAATCTTGTTTTGCCAAACAAAGTCTCATCTGTTCTAAGATAAGAGAAGCCTTTTCTCGACGTGACATACTGCCATATGTTTCCACCTATGTGATATGCTATTTAGTACTACAATCTTTGTAAATTTGTATAATATAGTTATATATAGTTAAATATGATATAGTTAAGTTTTACCAAAGTGTATCTATTATCGTTATAAATTATAAAAACCTGTAATTCAAGCATTACGACTGCAGCGCTTGCAATGTCTCCTTCTGCTTCTTTTATTTTAGCTAAGCGATGAGTAAGTCTTGCTCTTTCCACTTCCACATATATCTTTGTAAAAAAATTTCTTATTTAGTGTAAATCATACAGAAATATTATAATTAGCGTACATTAATTAGTAAAATCTGGAACTGTTCAGTAAACTCTTATTGGATAATCAAAAATATGTTAAAGCAAACCTTTCAAAGTGGAATTAATCACACAGATGTTTTAATACTTAATTATAGCTAAATCAAGATTTACTATAAAACTTCTATGTTTTACCCTAATATAGTGGTGAAAATATATTTACCTTTCCTTCTGTAACCGAACGAAGAGTTTCTATCAGTTTCACCATAGTTTCTTTGTTAGGCATTTTGTCTATATAAGTACAACATTCTTGAACCATCTTTGTAACAGCCTGTTTAAGTTGAGAGCGCCTCTTTGATAATAAAATTATGTGTTCATTAAGCGCTGACCAATTTTTTGCCTCTAAACAGATCTCAACTATGGCTACAAGAAGTCTAGACGTTGACACCATGTCGGCGCCCTATATAAAAGAGCTTAAGAATAAAATTATATGTATATATATACAGGGTGTTCGAAAATTCAACCGACAAACTTTCCGAGATTGTCGGGGGCACTATAAGGATCATTTTTTGCAAACAGACTTAGAGTCGGAAACGTGTCGTTACATCACTAGTGCTTATGAGCGATGTAGAAGGGTGTCTTTGAGTAGATGCTCGAAGTGTCATCCCCCATGATCTTTGCATAGGTGATAGGCACTGAACAATGGACCGGTGGACTCTGGCAAACATGCTGGGATTGTCCTTGATTTCACCTTGCTCAGAGCCTTCTGTCGTTGATATTCTCGACGTCGTAGCTATGCAATAACGCGTTTCCAGCCCCAGGTTCATTTGCAAAAAATGACCCTTATGGGTGCCCCCGACAATCTCTGAAAGTTTATCGGTTAAATTTCCGAACACCCTGTATACAGAATGAGTCATTTTAATCGACGCAGACAAATATCTTGAAAAATATGGAAGATACGAAAAAATGTTTCGGACAAAAGTTGTATAGTCTAAAGGGAGATGACACATGATTCCGATGTGAGTCATGTCGTAAGAAATTTTAAAAGCGACTAATTTCTTAAATGGAACTTAATTTTTTCCTTGAGATAAAAGTTGAAATACACACATATACACATATGTATGCACACTACTGTTCGTAAAAATAGAACATCAGGAAAAAATTATGTTACGCTCTTGAAGAAGCATTATAATTTCTCATGTCAATAATGCAACTTTGGTCAGTCATTGAGTTGAACATATGGCCCTTTTGTTCCTGGCATCCTTGATAACAATTGATCAAGTACTGATATGAGGAACTAATAGATTTGTTTCATATAAAACAGAGTAGGGAAGGATGGAAAGTATAAGAGATATTGCAAGTTCTAATTGATCAGTATATCTAGTAAAGTAAATCTATATCATTGACAATGAATTTATAATTATTTCTTCTCAGTAATGTTTAATAAACAAATTCTATAAAAATCATGTGCTTAACTTCTTTTTTAGGATACTGTTTTTCACAAACAGTAGTGTATACATAAGTATTTCCTACTTTATAGTATTAATGTATACTTAACAGTTCTAGTGAGTTTCTCTAAAGCTAATAATTGATCCAAGGCGTCATGTAGCTTTCCTTCAGAAGCAAGCTTTTTGCATTCAGGTATTTTTGCATCACAAGTACTGCTATAATCCACCTCCATCTTCACCAGTCTGCCAGAGTTATCCATCGTCGCATCTGCCATTTTAACTGTTTGGCAATATCTAATTTCACATAAGGACAGATAAAATTTAAAAAAATGATATTTGTAAACGCATACTGAATATGTCTTAAAGGTTAAGTTTTAAAATATCAGACGTAAATTGCAGATGCAGCTATATATTGAATACAGATGAAAAAAAAATCGAATAAATGTATCAAAATACAAGAATTTAATAACCAATTAATCATAAAATGACCAACAAAAACACTTGCTTATAATTTATCAACAATAGTGAATGACACGCTACACAAAACACATCATTTCTTATATCAAATATTTCCAAAAAGAATCAATAAAATAAATAATATTTTTAATACACGTTATAATATTATACTTGTTAATATTTTTTTTATATTTTTAACTGAATCCAATTTAATTAAATAATGAAACATACCGAGCTAAATTGTCGGTCACGATTTGTCACAATTATACCACGATGAAAAGAGTAATGGAGAATTCACATTCACACTTCGTCCTGCTCATATATAGGTCTGTTCTCTATCTGCTGAATGTGCAAGTGCTAAGTGCAATTAGAGTTCTATAGGCCAATTCCTTTACCCAAGTCCACGGTCTTAAGCCCTGTGTCCAAGTTTCGATTTAAGCCAATAAACTTGCAGCTCTTATAGAAAAGTAGCAGTTTCATTGGCTTAAACCGAAACTTGGACACAGTTCTTGCATCGTGGACACCGGGCACGTGTGTAATGCTCGGGAGCACACACTTCTGTACAACGCATAATGCGTAAGCATAAGAAAATTGATTGGTCTATTTTCTTATGCACATGTATATGGACCAATCAGTTTTCTTATGTTTACGCATTATGCGTTGCAGAAGTGTGTGATCCCCGCTTTACGGCTTGAGGCTTAGGGTTGATTTATAATAGCCGTAACCGTTGATTTAAGCCGTAATCTTTAAGAAATTGACCAATCACAGTCGAATGTGAGAAGAATAATCGACTGTGATTGGTCAATTTCTTAAAGATTACGGCTTAAATCAACGGTTACGGCTATTATAAACCAGCCCTTACTACAGCTATTGTAGATCGGTAAGGGGATCCTAAAGCCGTTTGTATTACCGACCAAATTCTATATCTGTCCTTGTATAGACAATGATGATAGACAAGGATAGACATGGTTATAGGTTATAATTTCTTCGAACGTCTCATTTTTATTCCAGGCTTTCAATCTCAATTTCAAAGGTACGTTATTGTTTGTGCACGTCTTCTGAAGGGTGGGAACATTTCATTTCGTACATATTACTTATACAACTGTTTATATTAGAAAATGAGGTAACAGCATTTTTAATTTTTTTCAATTATTACTAATTATTTTACATTCCCACCCTTCATTAGTACCTTTACTTTACTCCTGTAAAAGGATTTTGCGATCTATAAAGCCATTTTCCGACTGTAGAGTAGTATATAGAGAAACCTTTTTCGATTTGCACCGGTGTCCATCCATACGTCAACGGCAATTCACTCTTCAAAAGCTGGCAGCCCTGATAAAACCGCCATAATTGTCAAATTGTTCAAATTGAAACTTTACGTTTTCAGTTTCTAGGAAAGGAAATCATTACTCTGCTGAGTTTGAGCGTCCAGCATGGTAAAATAAATAAATATATAAAATTAATACATATGGATATGCAAGGTACAATTGCAGCCAAGGTAAAATAATTTCCTCGTATGTACAATTATCTCTTTATAAACATTTGTTATTAAATTATTCGAAAGATGTAGTTTTGGAAAATGTAAAAAGTTTAAAAGCGTTTTCCTGATATTACAATAAATATAAAAATAATATCTACGTAAATTTATATTAAAAATTATCTTTATATAGGTATTTTATGTATTAGCATGGACATTTGTCGCAAGCTATTATTTTGTATGGGGTAGTAACCAGCCAAGCGTAGCTGTTGTATCTGTCGATGAATCTGGTTGGAACACGGATGTAATTTTTGTAAACGAAATAACTCGTTAAGGAATGACAACAGAATGAGAAAGAACATGAAGACGTTCGAGCAATACTATATATTTTTTTACAATTGGAAATCAAATTGAATTTTATATGACAGCTTTATTACATTTATTTCCCACCTCCAATCATGGCTACGATAGCAATAACAATTTAATTTTAATAAGAATTCTTGCACAAAATTTAATGTATAAATAAATAATATATCTCTTTGTAATTCTCAATCTTATGTAATATACTGCATTTATATCTGCCACTTATTTTTATTCACAGACAGTATATAGATATACATATATGAAATTAATGATTTTATTAATAACAATTTATACATTACATATATATACATAATATATATATATATATATATATATATATATATATATATATATATATATGTATATATATATACCCAGGGTGTACCTGAATAGTCTGTACAAACTTTGGGAATAAGTTCCAGGGCCCGTATTCCGTTTACGGCCCCAGGGACCTAAACAGAAAATGTCCTATGAACATAGGGTCGGAAACGCTTGCTTCGGGAGTTATGACAGTTCAAAGTTTTTTGCAATGGAGAAATTATCATGTCAAATCGCATAGGGGTTACAAACTGTGTTTATTTACCTCGATTCCAAGAAAGTCTGCGCATGTCGCCGCACTGACTGGCGAGGGATTCAGGAAAAAAGTTAGACGAAGAAATAAGTAAACACGTGCGCAGGCTTTCTTGGAATCCAACGGATGCCATTTCGAGGATTTGCTGTAGCAAGTGTACTGTCCTGTTATGTCTGTGACAAAACCGAGGAAATAAATAAACACAGTTTGTAACTCCTATGTGATTTGACATGATAATTTTTCCAGCCATTGTAGAAAAACTTCGAACCGTCGTAACTCCAGAAGCAAGCGTTTCCGACCCCATGTTTATGGGACATTTTCTGCTTGTTTAGGTCCCTGGAACTTATTCCCAAAGTTTGTACAGACCATTCAGATACACCCTGTATATGTATATATAGGGTGAGGAAAAAATATGGAAACCCTGACAAATTTCGAAAAACAAGCTTTACAGAAAATTATTTCGGATAAAAGTGGGGTTTTTAAAAAGATCTATTTACTGATCTTATCAGTTTGGGTTTGGATGACGTCGCCAAGATCAGAACAGGTCACGTCGAATTTTTTAAATGGGACGCAGCCGTATGATTTACCGACATTATCGTTTTTCGATGGATCTTTTAATTGGCTTTACAGAATTGCAAGTTATATCGAAAACGAAAAAAAATTAATATTTTTTGTTATACGTGACGACCACCACATATAAATTCGACCACCATGACCTAGATTTTGATGCGTACTTTAATTCTAGACAAGAATTTTGCATTTCTATAAAGCCAATTAAAAGATTAGTGCTAAGAAAAAAACTGAAAAAAACCGGCTAGAATCACGGCTTTAGGATCACCTTTTAGGCTCCTGGGTAGTCACCGCGGCCATGAATTTCTTGCTATCGAGGCGAGAAATTACCCTATTTTATGTTGCGGTATTTTCCGAAATAAAGACATTTCAATAAAAAATCACTATAGATCGTTTCAGCACACTTCTAAAATTTAACGGATACTATCCTTTTCCCTCGACAATAAACAAACAGCCATAAAACGAAGCCTAAACATACGGAAAAACAAGCCATTTGACGACTCGAAAGGAGTGGAGATAATGTTCCTTCAGGATATTTATTTCTTGCAAATCTTACCATACGTTAAATTTCACGAGTTTCACGAATACGTTAAACGTTATAGCACAAGTACAGAGCGAATAATAAAGAAATATAACGCAACGCAAAATAGGTTGTCAACAGCGCATGTCACAAAAGACAGAGGCTACGGTCAACGTGACGCTACAAATGCTTTGGAGCGTTCTTCTTCTCTTTCTTTCTTCATTGAAAGAAAAGAGAAGAGGAATGCTTCGAAGCATTTGTAGTGTCACATTGACCGTAGCCAGAATTCTCCATTGGAGAGTTCTTATTTCTGCCGTGACGGTATGTCGCCACCGTCAACGCAGAGTTCTCGGCTTAGGGACCAGGAGCCTAAAAGGGCATAAAATAAGAAAAATTTTGGCACAAACCAGAGGTAGATATGTTGAGTTATTTAGGGCCAAAAATTGGCTTTTTCGAAGTTTGGCCCTAAATAACTCCTGAACGGATCAACGTATCGACCTCTGGTTTGTGCCAAAATTTTTCCTACTTTATGCCCTTCAAGATATACTACAATATGGGAGTTTTACTTTGAAATTTTTCAGGGTTTCCATATTTTTTCCTCATCCCGTGTGTGTGTATTTGTGTGTGTGTGTGTGTGTGTAAATGTATAATTATATTATTAATTAATTAGGACATCATTTTCATGGATTGAATTTGTCTCATTCTTGCTATTCTCTTGATTATTTTGAAGCTGCGCTTGCCACATAGCATGATAAACAGTACCGTGTGAAATTAGTTCTTCGTGTTTGCCTCTTTCAATAATTTCACCATCTTTTAAGACGAGGATTTCGTCCGCATGAATTATGGTGGATAATCTATGCGCTATAATGATAGTAGTTCGTTCAGCGCATATTCTGTTTAATGCTGCTTGTATATTACGCTCCGCCTGTGTGTCCAAAGCACTCGTAGCTTCATCAAGCAGTACTATTTTTGGAGCTTTTAATATTGTGCGTGCAATTGCAACGCGTTGCTTTTCACCACCGCTTAGTCTAAGTCCTCTTTCGCCAACCTAAGAAACAGAATTAAACACAAACATATAATATTAAAAAAGTAAATACAAACATACAAACGTACAAACGTAATAAACGTTAATTTTATTTGAATTATAAATATAGATCTTTTTTTTATGGTTGGATGTCTATAAACTTATTTCAACTTGAAATTTCAAAGTTTATGAGACCAGCCGATGAGAAAAATAAAGAAAGGCAGAAAAGGAGTCAGAGATCTAGCAGAATCTAAATATTACATTAAAAAGAATC
Source organism: Temnothorax longispinosus (assembly GCF_030848805.1). Taxonomy (NCBI): domain Eukaryota; kingdom Metazoa; phylum Arthropoda; class Insecta; order Hymenoptera; family Formicidae; genus Temnothorax; species Temnothorax longispinosus. Next base: position 12,497,749 of record NC_092369.1, read on the forward strand.
GGATTCGCGCCCCTATGCAGGCCAACAATATTGACAAACCTGTGTTTCGTAACCGCTCGGAAATGTGAGAATCCTCTCGTGAATATCCGCGTATTTTGCAGCAGCAATTATATCCGCTTCTAGTGCATCAATACGACCGTATTGAATATTATATCTTATAGTGTTGTTAAACAAGACCGTATCTTGCGGTACGACACCTGTAAAATCGTACAAATTTTCTCAGGATAAGCACTCATCGAATAAACGTTTAGTCTGATGGATAATTTATCCATCATTATGGAAAATGCTTGATGTAAAACTACCTATGTTATTTCTGAGAGACTCCTGTTTAACAGTCTTTACATTCTGCCCGTCAATTAAAATTGCGCCCTGTTCCACATCATAAAAGCGAAATAGTAATCGCATTATAGTACTTTTCCCGGCACCGGATGGGCCAACTAACGCTATCGTTTTTCCCGCGGGTGCGACGAAGCTGACGTTTCTGAGCACGAGTTTCTCAGGAGTGTAACCAAACGATACATTCAAGAACTCCACTTGTCCACGCTTGACATCCAATAGTCCAGCTCCTGGTGCATCTATTACCTCTTGCTCTTCCCTAAGTAACTCGAACATGTTTTCCATATCGACAAAATTCTTTTGAATGGCCCTTTGGACAAAAAAAAAGGTTATCCAAAGAAATGAATAAAATTGCTTGGGATAATAGCTTAGACAAAGTGTGGTCAATCGATAACAAATATAAATTGTATATTTCTGTAATAACTCGTGCGTTATGTAAATAAATATATCCGTTTTTAATATATATAATAATATTAATAAATAAATATATATATATATATATATATTACCTATAATATGTGCCAAACCAATTTAGTGGTACGTAAAGTTGTATTATATAACTAGCGAACAAAACATAGTCGCCAATTGTTAAACCTTGGTGGAAAACAACCTACAAGAAAATCAATTTATCATTGTACGTATACATTTTGTCACTACAAGTAAACATTTTTGTTTATAACAGTTACAATATACATTTTTATGTGAGCACTAACCATATGTAAACACAATAGTGATCCAGATAATAGACCACCGCAGACAATTATGTTTTGTAAAGTGTTTAAGATATTCAGCGTGATCATTGATTTCCATTCTTGTACTTGATAATCTAAAATTGCTTTTCTGTAGCTTTCCACTTCATATGCTTCTGCACTGTAATATTTCACCGTTTCAAAATTCAGTAAACTATCAACGCTACGTGCTTTCTGCGCGTTGTCGGCCAAATTCATACGTCTTTGAAATTTTGTACGCCATTCCGTGACTGCAATTGTGGCAGCTAGATTGATAGACAAGATGTTGATAAGGGAAAGATTTATATTAGTATTTCACGATTCGCTGGTTCTGTGACAATAAATCTGCTCATTTTTACAATCTCAATGAGCATAAGGTTTCTAGTAGTACTATTATTACTACACATCAGTTATTACTATCTATTACTATTATGCTTACCGATATAAAGAACCATAGTTGTAAAAACAATGAGACCGAACCATTTATTAAATGCACTGACGAAAAACAAAACGGCCACAATAATATCAATAATGGTTGGTAGAATCGAAAAGAGGATATAATTGAGTAAATTATTGATCGAGTCTGTGCCACGATCCATGATCCTTAATACTTCACCAGTTTTCCTTCCGAGATGCCAACGCAAGCTCAATCTATGTAAATGCCTTGAGAAGGGATATTATATTTGTAATTATAAAAATAAATTCTATTTTGCTTGATAGACGCTGTGAAAAACGATGTAATGACAAGTTTTTTTTCAATGCAATCCTAATATTTAAGAGGGGCGACATAACTTTAACTTACCTGAATAATTCTACCTCCACTTCACGAGTAGTATATTGTTGAATACGGATCCATAGAAAGGATCTTAAATTATTCAACAAACCCATACCTCCTGTACCACCACCTTGCAGAAATTTGAATGCTACATATATCAATACTATATCCCACCTACAATAAGAAGTGACAATTAGCGCAATTTCTGTAAATCAATGTGAATGAATAATAAGAGACTCAATTACGTACCTAAATTCTACAGGAGAAATCGTAACGCTGTCCACAATTTTTTTATTGTAAATCGGTACATAAAGATTTATCAAACGTCCAGATAGCAGCAACACGAAGCAAAATATCACTCTCAATTGAAGCAAAAAGTCTGATTTTGGCCATAAAAACGGTCCTAAAATTTTAGTCTTGTACCACAGATTTGTCCATGTGGAAGCATTATCTGATCTCTATAAATAGTTTTGTGTAAATTAATATTTTCTTAATCGTATACTATACGTGTAGTTATATATTGCTTACTCTTTCACGATAATATTGTGATCGCATAATTGTGTCATCATTAAGTGTACGATAATCGGAGTCAAAATTGGCAATGCCAGGAGCTCGTAAACCGAGAGCAAAAATCAACAGGTTACTAACATATCGCAAAATGAATAGAGCCATTTCAATTTGATCTGTCAGGCTGCAACAAAACATTGAAATTAGATAAATTAATTTTGGAATTACTTTTTGAAAAAATTTACTTAAAAAAAAATGTTCTATCCATCTTTGTAGAATCCTTTTCTTTTAATAGACTTACGAGTTCAAGTGGAACCACCATTCAAGTTTTCCAATATTAATTAAAACCAAATTTTCAGCAACAAATGCTAATGTCCAAAAACCTAATAGCACGAATCCATGGCCATGCGGCGGCACACTTGGTAATAGTTTATGTCTTTCAATTTTCAGTATATAAATCGAATATGGATAAACGATTACTGTTAATACTGTTGTTAATATCTGCAAGAATATTGACATTCATGCTATTAATTATCTATAAAGCAAAAGACCCCACATATTTTAAATGTAAAAGTGATTCTGGTCAATTTGGCTAAAATTGAAATATGTTGTAGTTTAGGTGGTGTTGATCAAAAGTCTCCATGGGTACAGAGTCCAAAAATCAAAACTATAAAAGATACACTGAAAGTAAATGTCATTGGAGTTTAAAAAATGCCTGTTTTTGAATATATGTATTAAGTTAATAAAAAAATGTTTTAAAAAAATCTATATATATATGTGTGTGTGTGTGTGTGTGTGTGTGTGTGTGTGGTAAGTATATGGGTGTACATGTATGCGTAATTTGTGTCGCCGGTATTAACACTGACCAAGTGTACCACGTGGAGATTGCATGATCAGACTCACATCTCTTTGTCAGTCGTCAGTTTGTCGTAAGTCTTATTAGCCAGTTAAGTAGTCATTACTGCGGTATAGTTAGTATATAAAATATTTTTAGTACATAAAATACTAGTTCTTATTTGTCCTAGTTATTTTAAAGATGTCAATTTTCTTTTACGTCACAATTATGTTTGCATTAAAAATAATTCTGAGTACAAGGAAACAATGCTTAAAACCATTAAAGATATGAGATTCCTACATCTCCTGCTCTACGTTACAGATCTCGATCTTTTTATGCTGCCAACAGTCTAAATACACATTATTTTTCGTATGTACATACATATCCACATCCACACACATTAGATGTATATATGTACATATATTTTTTTTCAAACATTTTAATATTAACTTAATATATGTATTCAAGAACAGGCATTTTTTAAACTCCAATGGCACTCACTTTAAGCCACCGTAACTTTTAAGCGGGGAGCACACATTTCTGCACAACGCATAATGCGTAAGCATAAGAAAACTGATTGATCCATATACATGTGCATAAGAAAATAGACCAATCAATTTTCTTATGCTTACGTATTATGCGTTGTGCAGAAGTGTGTGCTCCCCGCTTTAGTTTTGATTTTTAGATTCTGTTGTCCACAGAGACTTTTGATCAGCATCACCTAAGCTACAACATATTTCAGCCAATTTGACCGGAACCACTTTTACATTTAAAATGTATAAGTTTTATCTGTTTTTTTTTGCTGTCAAGTAAAAGAACAAATAGAAATTCTTTCTAAACTGAAAAAGTTTTGTTTAAACAAATATTGTATTATAACAGGCAAAAGTTAGAAAAGTAAACAGTTGGAGTTACCCTATATACCCAGATAGCAGAGTGCATCAAATGACGTTACAATGCCGTCAAAGTGATGTCTCTAACAACAACAATCCGTCACTTTGACTGCACTATTACGCCACTTGACGCCACTCTGCTATCTGGGTAATAGAAAGTATAACTTTACACAAAACAAAGACTTGTATTATGTATAATGATTCTCACCATATATCCATAGACCATTCCATTGTCCAAGACTGTAGCTTGTAAAATTATTCTTATTACACTTAAAACAGGGACAAGGTACAGCACAAATTTTTGTAAATTATACAGTTTGCTTCTTGGTAATATACTTTCTTCAGTTTCTGTCCCATACTTGCGATATATCCAAAGTTGGGCAGATCCAAATATAATCAAGTACAAAGAAATTATACTTGTAGAGACGGTATCCATGAAACATTTAGATACGCCATGGTCTATCCAGATATCGTCAAAAGTAATGTTCGGTGGACAGTATCTCATGGTATCCATATTTATGGACATTTGTGTTACCAATTTGAAGTACTTAATATTGTCATATCATTTAACATCTATTTCTCCTGTACGATGATCTTTTATATAGCTCAGAGTTTGATAACTTCATAGGATTTAAATTAACACATCTGAAACATAACGTTGCTTAAATTTATATTAATATATTGCTGCTGTATTATATTCAAAACATTTACATTTGTAAAATTTACAATGTTCTACATAAAAAATAAAATTACTTTCATAAATTGACTTCATGTTCCTTACCAGAGCTTCTTATAACCATTGGAAATAATAGATATTTAAATTAAGACTTGATCGAATCATATATTTATCTTAATTCCCACGTTATTAACATTTAACTGGGTGCTGTACTGTCATATAAAATACTGTCATATAGATAATACGTAAAACGATCAAACATTAAACAGCATACATATATGCACAATTGAAATAAGTATTAAAAAAATATATACAAAATTTTAAAGCTTAACAGTAACGTTGACCGCATAAAAATTTATACCGATTTATACTAATCTTTTGGTACGGATTTTTTTGCGTAGAAATTGTACTGTCATTCTTTCCAAACTAACTTATCTAAAGCCGGGTATAAATCATAGACAATATGATAAATATAGAGACCCTAAGGGTCTCTACTGCCGATAATGGTCTGTTCTTTTTCGCTACACTTCTGAACTAGTGCAATAAGTTCACTTGTTGAAGTCCTGTATACATGATGCGACCCGAGTCGGTTTGAGTCGCAAATCGAAAACGCTATTAGTTCCAATTCTTAAAAGTGGATGTAATGGCGCTGCTGTAAGCGTCCCACGAAAATCGTCGGCATTGCGTCTCTCTCAGACTTCTCTCGTTTCTAGCATTTTAGCACGTGTATTTGATCTGTTCAGTAAATTGGCATGAATGTAATTTAATTAAAAAATTAATTTTTCTTCTTGAGTGATAGTAAAAATGAGTAAAGCTAACCTTAAGGAAACGTAAGTATTATTTTGTTTCGGTGCGTCACTCATTTTTTTTAAAGCTTTTTTTCTTTTTAACAATTGTGTGTTTTGCTCTGATAATTGTCCTGCATTATATTCACAGATTCGAAGTAGAATGCAGGCATGGAGCGTTTTATACTGGCGGTAATATACAAGTAGGTATTTTAAAAGAATTGATCTGTTTTGTCATATTTACAATACACCTTTTCATTTCAGTGGAATGCGAACGCGGAGTATTTATTTTGCCAGAAAGGAGGCACCGTGTCCATGCTATCTATGAGTAAAGGCTCCGTGATATCGTCACTGGGTATAACAGAGGCTGATCAACAGGAGGATACGATAAATTGTTTTGCTCTTTGTAATGAAGATGCAGGCATAATCACTTATCACAAAAGTGGACTGTTCAAATTATGGGATTGGAAAAGTAGTTGATCAGATTCAAATTTATATATTGCCTTCAATATTCTTATCTATGACACTTACACATATTTCTGTTTTTTTTTTGTTATTTATATTTATTACAGCTAGTAAGTTAACAAAACTATGGAAATCTATTCATAAAGGACCTGTAATGCGAATAACTTTTTCAAATAATGATGTTTTAATGGCATCTGGTGGAAGCGATGGAACTGTCAGATTATGGGATTTGCAACATCACGCATGTACACACAGTCTCAGAGGAATACAGGGAGTAATCAGGTAATTTATGTATACAGTATATGTAAAATAAAATGTATTTTAAAAATATTGCTCTGAGTTATCGACATTTTCATTTTTGTTTAGCATATTAGAATTTCATCCAAATAGGGAAAAATCACTTCTGTTTGGCGCTGGTGATAATACAAAGATCTATGGTTGGGACATTGCTACTGGACAAGAGAAAATTATTCTTTCTGGACACTTTAGTAAAGTCACATCACTTAACTTTCACGAAAATGGAAATTATTTAGTCAGGTAATAAAAAAAAAGATGCAAATAAAGGCACTGTGAAATATAAATGTGATATATATATATATATATATATATATATATATATATATATATATATATATATATATATATATATATATATATATATATATATATATATATATGTATGTATGTATGTATGTATGTATGTATGTATATATGCATATACATATATATCCACAGTTCAGGAAGAGATCGAGTGCTAATTTTATGGGACATATTGACTGGAACGTCAATACGTGTTTTACCAGTATACGAAGGAATTGAGGGGACTTTTATAATACCTGCGAAATGTCTGCCGGCATTTATTAAATCGCGTAAAAGCGATGGCATATACATTGCTTCAGCTGGTGAAAAAGGTATGTTGATGGTTGACGTATAGTTTACGCTTTGATCATATTCTTACACGCATAACAAGGAAATGTGTAATTTAACATGAAAAATTTTCTAGGTGTTGTTAAAATCTGGGAGATGACAACAGGCAAGCAGATTTATGTACAGGACGATTCTTTAGTACCGCCGGCTAAGGAAGAAGGGGGCTTATCAATTACGCATTTACTTTACAATAGCATCCATAATATTTTTGCTGTGGTGTCTGTTGATCATAACATAATTATTCATTCATTGGAATTATTTGAATGCAAAAAGCAAGTAAGTTGGTATAAAATTACTTGGTATAAAAAATTACATAAAAATTCTATATTGATACAAATTTTAAATTATGTCAGTTGGTAGGCTACAGCGATGAAATTCTAGATGTTGCGTATCTTGGAGATAACGACAGTCATCTCGCAATTGCGACCAATAGTTGTGAGATAAAACTTTATGAAATTCTCTCTATGAATTGTCAACTATTGTGCGGTCATACTGACAGCGTTTTGGCACTCGCTACGACCCTAGCAAATGTAAATCTGCTTGTGTCTTCTGCTAAGGTATTTTTATATTATATTTTTATATTTTATATTATATTATATTTTTTAATAATATATGTATAATAATAGTGCTTATAGTGCAGTATATTAGTTTATTGTTCCTAATTACAATTTATCTTATACTCCTTTTACTTACAACCTTCAAATCCAATTAACTTTTTATAAACTGAGGTATACGCAAAATGTGATATATACCAGGTGTCCTAAAAGTCTCGGAACAGTAAATATCTCTAAAATAAAGCATTTTTGAGAAAAATGTTTCAAAAATTTGTAAGATTTTTAAGTGGCACATTAAGTAGTAATGTTAGTGTGACTTTAAATAGCATTATTAAGGTTACGTAAAAATCACTTTAAAATTTTCAAGTGCATGATCAGATCAATTTCGACAAAAGTGAACTTTGATTTTTCTCTGTATTCTTCATATACAGGGTGTTCTTGGGTTAAATGGCCAAGCTTGAAATATGAATTTAGTATCTCAAAATAAAAAAACTTTCCTCTGGAGGTATGCTTGCAAATGTTGTATTCAAAAGATATTTATTTCTGAAGTTACAGAACTATTATGAATAAATAATTTCGAAATAACATAGGTTTATCTATAATTTCGAAATAATGTAGCTTTACAGCTTTAAATTAAAATAATTATCTTCTTTACTACTTTACAGTAATCAAAGTTTAACTATAAATATAAATATCTTGATCAAAATTTAACACCAATAGATTTTTTGAATGTTTTCAAGCAAAAAGTATATGAAGTGCATGCGAAGAAATAACAGACGTACAATGTCAGTCAGTCACTTGGTCACTTGGTCTCTCACCGATAGGTGCAGGAGACGTTTGTCTCCGACCTGACTTGAAAGCCATCATTCTAAACTAAATATTTAATACTTTTTTGATTACTGTAAAGCAGTAAAGAGGATAATTATTTTTATTTTAATTACTGTTAAGCAGTAAAGAGGATAATTGTTTCAATTTTGATTAGTGTTTAGCAGTAAAAAGGATAAACCTATATTATTTCGGAATCATTCATTCTTAATTTTGTAACTTTAGAAGTCAATATATATATACTTGAACGAAGCGTTTGCGAGCATATTTCTTATTTTGAGATCCTAATTCATATTTCAAGTTTGGCCGTTTAACCCTGTATAATTAATATTTACATTATATAAAATTATTATTTGTAGGATAATAGTGTTCGCGTATGGCTATTGGATAAAGAGACATCGAGGATGTCTTGCATTGGACATGCTGTTAGGCATACAGCGTCGATTAGTTCTGTTGCAATATCTCAGACATCACTTAAATTCTTCAGCACTGTTGCTCAAGATTCATGCCTGAAACTGTGGGAATTACCCAACAATCTCGAATTACATGGTAAGTCAGAGAGTATGATTTCTTAAAGAAAATCCATATATATGGAATGTGAGCAGTATGGAATCTCACTTCTTTCAATCTTATTAATTAAATCTAATTAATTTCTAATTAATATAGTTGTACTCAGATGTGCGTGATGTTGGCCATAATATTAAAACACGTGTTAAAAATTTAAAAATAATGTAGATAAATTTAAATGAATAGAATCTCAATTTTTATAACATATGTAGATATATAAGTAATTATAAAAATTATGTATGATTAAAAATATATGATTTTTATTTACGTTATGAATACATGTACATACATATGTATTCTTATAAATATACATTGCGTGTATGTATGTATTGAGATGATCTTTTTAATGTCTACAGATCAAGCTTTATCATTAAATACAAGCTGTACAATATTAGCGCACCAAAAAGAGATAAACTGTGTAACCATCTCACCAAATGACAAACTGATCGCTACAGCGTCGCAAGATAAGACTGCTAAGGTACGTCATTGCATAAATCAAATTTATCTTACGCATGTGCTGTATGTGCATGACTAATTTAAAAATTATGATAGCTACAAGAATTATAATATAATGATTATCTGTAGTTGTGGTCTACTGAGAATTTGGAATTGCTCGGTGTGTTTCACGGTCATCGGAGAGGCGTATGGTGCGTTCGATTCTCGCCGATTGATCAAGTGCTCTTAACAACATCCGCTGACTGTACCATGAAACTGTGGTCTTTAACGGAACTTAATTGTCTGAAGGTAACTAAAAGAAAAAATAAATTACTTCTTTTGATGTTCATAGATTTAATTGTAATGTAATTGCTCTTGTTCTTGTCGCAGACGTTTGAGGGACATGAATCTTCCGTTTTAAGAGGAGAATTTCTGTCGCGCGGTATGCAACTAATTACGTCGGGCGGAGACGGTCTTCTGAAATTGTGGAATATCAAAACATCCGAGTGCGTATCTACCTTGCACCAACATGAAAGCCACGTTTGGACACTCGCAGGTGATCCTATTTGTGATTCATGAAAATCTAACCAGTATTGTTATAAATACGTATATATGTATTTATAACAATACTAGTTACATAATTTATATAATATTATATAATATATGTTTTTGACATTGATTCTACTTCTCATGCAGTCACCAAGGATCAGAAACATATTATTAGCGGGGGTAGCGATTCGTTGTTGGTTATTTGGAGAGATGTAACTGAAGAAAGAAAAGCACGAGCCGCGTCGGAAAAAGCGCAGCTTGTGCTCGAGGAGCAAAAGTTGGCCAATTTACTAAAAGCTGAACAACTGCAGACTGCGTTACAGTTGGCTCTAAAGCTAGAGCGACCGTCACAAGTTCTCAAGATTGTAGAAGGTATAATTATTCGTATTGAACAGTGACGTCTCTTTGTATCTGATGTAGCACTGATATATCGATGTGTGTACCTGCATGCATGTTTGCATGCATATGCATGTACATATTTTTCTAAGATTATTATAAGACTTTTTTTATAACAGCTATATTGAAGAAAGGATACCACGAGTTTGCAGAAATAATAAAGGAATTAAAACCATTCCGCAAGGAATCGCTACTCAGGTGTGCAGTTACATGGAATATGAATAGCCGGAACTCACATGCTGCTCAGGTATGGTATGAAATTTAATAATTTACTGTATAGAAATGAAATACCCAGGTAGCAAGATGACGTCTAAAGACGTTAGAGGACGTCATTAAGACGGAATTAATACGTCATTTGACATCACTCTGCTACCTGGGTAGTTTTAATAATATATGTTATATATAATTATTGTATAACTATATAGGGTGTTCAAAAATTCAAACTTTCAGGAAGTGTTAGGGGCACTATAAGGATTATTTTTTGCAAATGAACCTGGGGTCGGAAACATGTCGTTACATCGCTAGTAATTATGAGTGATGTCATATAGAAGGATGTCTTAGAGCAGGTGCTCGAAGTGTTGTCCCCCATGAGCTTTGCACAGACGATAGCGCCGAACCATGGACCGGCGGACTCTGACAAACATGTTGGGATCGTCCTTGATTTCACCTGGCTCAGAGGCTTTTGCCGCCGACATTCCTAACGTCGTAGCGATGTAACACATTTCCGATCCCGCATCCATTTGCAAAAAATGATCTTTATGGTGCTCCCGACAATCTTTGAAAGTTTGTCGGTTGAATTTCTGAATACCCTGTATATTAAATATAATTAAGTATAATTGTATGATAATTATATTAAATATACATTTATTATATAATTGTATATTTAATAATTGTGTATGTAATATACATGTAAAAATTTATTAATTTGATTAGAATTTTTCTAATTTTAAAAAATTTCTGATATATTAAAGAGAATACACTTTCTTACATATGCGCGAGCATCTTTGAATGCTCTTTAGCTTTTAATCTTGTTATTATTTCTAGGCGGTTATAAGTGCCTTAATAACAGAGATCGGGATGCAGGAGCTGCAGACATCGGACTTATTTTCCACTCTGGAAGTTATGATTCCCTATACCGATAGACATTTTAAAAGGTTAACAAAACTTTTGCAAGACCTTCATTTGTTAACATATACTTTTAATCGTATGAAACCTGATATTATATCAATTGGCACTAAATAAGTTACACACATATATTACGTATAGGTATTGTATATACATATATAATACATAGATGTGTGTTTGTATATATGTAAGTTGTACAAATTCTATTTTTTATACTTTTTTGCTTTTATTCTAGATATATATTGATTTTAAACCATTATCTGTGTTTTATATTACGAATTATATTTTAAGATGGATTTTGTCTTTGCGGATACGCATAATAATATGATAATACAAGGTGAATGCTATCGAGAGTCTATCTATATGCGCAATCACGCCGTGATAAAACTTACAAGTTCACGAGGTGTTCACGGAGATAAGAGAGAAATTTCATTACAGAAATATGAATCATGGACCGTTATATAGAACTTGTAGCATCTTTTTCACAACGCGAGTAAACGATTGTAGATGAATTCCGAGAATTCACTTAACGATATTTGATATTAAAATCGCGCGTTAAATTGGTGTTAAACGATCGTGTGTGAATTACACAATTATAAATGAATACGAGAATCTACATTGTAAGTCTTAAACATATAATGAATGTATGCATTGATGTCACAAGTTGCTACACGAGAGTATACGTGTGTATATGCGTGTGCATGTAATGTATGTATGCGAGTTCAAGCAAGCCTGGAGGAGCACCATGAGAGAGTGGGAGCGAGCTTTGGTCTCGCTGTCTGGTTTTCAGTAAATTTGCTCGCCCGACCACACTCACGGATCACAAGGAAAGATCAGTCGGAATCTATTAGCGGTGCTGTTAAGTGACAGAAATGTACTTGAGAAAGATTCCCCGAGAAAGGGTCTTCGTCGTGATACTCTTCGTTTATCTGTCGGGAATGCTGTTGCTTGCGGACGCAACCAAAGTGTAAGCCGCACAATTAATTCTATTATTAACGGCAAGGAAAAGAGAAAAAAGGATAAAAAAAATATAACATCAGCGGTTAAAAAGGCAAGCGTGATTTTTGTAACAACGTATAGATTATTTCTTACAGACAGAACGTAAAAAAAAAGACAAGGGCCATACAGATATACGCCGGTATTCATCGTCGGATCTTATTTTAAGACTGTGTTAAGCAATGTCTTAAGATGCTAATACGGCTCTGTGATTGGTTTATGGCATCTGAAGATTGTACTTAAAACGGTCTTAAATATAAGAACCGACTATGAATATCGGCCTATATGTCGATTTATAAAATTTAATATATTAAAAGAAATAAAATGTCACTATAATTTAGATTTAGATATAAAAATATTACGAGAATCAATTGAAAATCTAAAGAGCATAAAGCCGTAACAAGGTGTCAGCGTTAATAATTATATATTTGTGTTAAACAGATCTACAGACGTTTCGGTCTATTACGAGACCATTTTCAGTGTAGAGTTACAGAATAGTGAATCGGTTAAAAAATTATCGCATGGTTATAGTTACACATTAGTTATACAAGAATAGTCAATCACTTAAATATCGCATTTGTAATTATAACCATGCGATAATTTTAACCGATTCACTATTCTGTAACTCTACACTGAAGATAGTCTCATAATAGACCGAAAAGTCTGTAAATCTGTTTAACACAAATATATAAATTATTAATGCTGACACCTTGTTACGGCTCTATGCTCTTTAGATTTTTAATTGATTCTTTAATTGTCTGAGCCTTTATTACATACTTAAATATTACGAGCAGCTTTACCTGTTTTTATTTAAATTTCACAGTTAATATAGTTAATATAAATAACAGAATTTTAACAGGTACTCAAAATTCTCATTTTTGCCGTGAAAAACGATCGAGTACGAAGCGATTCTTTCAGTAACGTCATGCGTTGGTGGTTTTTACGAGATATATGCTTCCATAAATTTTGCAAAACCGCGCGAGCCGTCGCTTTCATCATTATCCTTCCGCACTGAAAAAATACTACGGAACAAAGAAAAAAAATGGAAATGCGCTAATGCCAATATGTTCGATCTTTATCCTCGTTTTCCCGTCCCCGGGAATAATATATCATTTTTTACGTAAGCCGGGCATGTGCGTTTGCGCATCCGATTGTAAAGAAGCGCGGAGCGGTGAGGTAAAATTCGTTCAATCAACTGTTTTCAACTTTGCAAAATTTTATAGTTGCTTTCGAACTTATTAGTGCATAACGTTTGACCTTCGGGTCCTCGTAAATGCGATCGACCACCGGTCGTTGTTAAACGAATCGAAGTGTAAATTATATCAGGGAGCGAAAAGTCCTAGTTTTTTTTCACGGTACAAAAATCGCCAGTCACTCTTTTTCTCTCGTAATTTCCGTCGAGGCGAGAATGACAGCTTTGACAAAAGCCGTTTAATGAAACGCTCCCGAAATGTTCGTTTTTGTGTGTGTGCGCGCGCGCGCGAGAAAGAGAGAGAGAGAGAGAGTTCGTCTTATTTCGATGGTAAATAAACTTCGAATCCAATTCACACCTGTTCAAATACTGGTATTCAAATTTAATTTTTGCTTTTACATCAGGTTCTCTCGATCGCGTGCGCATACACATCCGATTTTATTGTCCCCGACTCACTCGCTTGTATCATAACTTGATGCTTATTCTAAATGTTTTAATTATCAATTGGCAGTATAAGTAAGACCAATCGAATAGAAATCCAAGGGGAATGGCGCTTATATTGAGAAACGCGGGATGCGAAATATATATGTACCTATCTGGTAAAAAATGTATCATATAGATATAGAAAATATATAAATATACATAGTTTGTATGTAAAATGTCCGTATATATTTTTTCTCTATATTTGTTTTCTTTCTCATAATCTCTATCCGTATATACGAATAATAAGAAGAATAATAAATAACTTGTGCATTGTTTTTTTTACAAAAAGTAAAATTGCGATTAGATTGTACAACATTTTATATATAATTATTACATTTATATATGACCATAAATGAGTAATTTTTTCTTATTTATTAAAAAGCTTTTTTATTAAAAAGCAATGCAAAACATTTTTTAAAATTATTTTTTAATTCTTATTATTTTACCTGTACATACGTAATAGAGATTATAAGAAATTATAATAATTAAAAGAAAACATATATTTGGACATATATTATATATTATATATAATTAAAAATGTATATGTATTATATTATATATAATATAATATATATAATAATATATATAATATAATATAATATATATGATATATATTATATATAATTAAATGTATATGTTTTATATATGTTTTTATGAAAAAAGTTTCACTGGATATGTTTTCCGCTTAACTTAATTGACAAGTTAAGTATCCTTGTTTCTATTAAGGACTTAAAAAATATTTCAAATTAAAGTTTGTTTCAAGAGGAACATTTTATAAAGGGACTTTATAGCATAATTTATCGTACACCGTCAATCGTTTCTTTATACAATGCAAATGTATAAAAGCAAGGTCATCGAAAAGCGACTGTTTGATGAGATATTTCGATATCTCGATTCGATAGAATATGAAATTGTACAAAAAGAATAATACATATATTATGAGAATATGTATGTCTGAGTCTGAAGCATCTTCGCTGTTATTAAGAATTCGAAAAATCTCTTAGACTAAAGTCTGTTTCTGAGGAATATCTTATCGACGTTGCAGCATAATGTGTCGTCAATCGATTCTTTTAGCCGCGACTAGATATAATGCAAAAGCATTGGAGCAAGGTCATTGAAAAGTGAACATTTGATAAGACATTTTATTTTGAAAAGAATGGAATTATGACATATCATATGATTTGTTAGTGAAAGAGTAAAGGTGAGCTTCAAATTTTAAAAGCAATTTTCAAATGATATTACGCTGAAGTGGTTTTTTTTTCGAAACAGTATAATTTTGATCTGAGACATTTGTTATATTTTTTTTGTAGCAACAAAGAGATTTCAATTGTAAAGTATACACGGAGGTAAATATACACTTTTAAAATATAAATAGTCTGAGATATGGTAAAAAATATTTGTTAGAAATTTCCTAATTGGCAGAGTGATGTGAAATGACGTATTAATAACGTCTTAATGACGTCTCTAACGTCAATAAAACGTCATTAAGACGTCTTCAGACGTCATCTCGCTACCTGGGTTTGCACCGTTTGCACACATTTTAAAACGGAAAAAGAAGGTGGAAAGAGGTATACAGAAAGAAAGGAGGGCGGGAGGGAGGGAGAGAGGGAGGGAGGGAGAGAGGGAGAGAGAGAGAGAGAGAGAGAGAGAGAGAGAGAGAGAGAGAGAGAGAGAGAGAGAGAGAGAGAGAGAGAGAGAGAGAGAGAGAGAGAGAGAGAGAGAGAGAGAGAGAGAGAGAGAGAGAGAGAGAGAAATGCGATAGTTTGATCTAAGATCGACTTTTTTTTCAATTATTCTTTGGTAACTGATGCGCTCTATCGAAATGTTTATTGTTCAGGACGATCTACATCTGTTTTACATATCATATAAAACGTCAGAGAAGCTTAATCCTAATCTCGACTGGTACATACAATATTCCATGAGGATATGTAAATACGCCGATATCTTATATTAACAAGATATTTGGCGAGGATATGTGACGTTGTAAATTCAGGTAACATACAGAGCTGCGAGATAAGAACTTAATACAGTCGGCGGCGTTTCTTTTGTGAGCTCTCTACAAATGAAGCACTTGCGCTCGAAAGAGCGTCCAATTATCCTCTGCAAGATGTAATAGCTACTTTGTCTTACGCGGATCGATATAATCGTGAAAAACGAACATTGTTTCTGCGGACAATTGTCTTGAGGATTTTGGCAGCGCGTTGACTCCCAAGATCTGAAAATTTTACTTGTAATCAATTGCGATATATAGTAGTGTGAATTTTCCATTGTTACAGCTAGAAGTCATGTGCGCATCAAATGGTAGAGGAATTAGTTTCAGTATACGATTATCTATACCCCGGTGCGGTGTCATCTCCGTAGATGCGTCACCTACATCGATACAAAGAGATAATGAATATATACCTTGGAGACACACGCGCAAGGAAATGAGGTCTAGAATATTAATTTGAGCTGCTTTTTCAAAGCTAGGCGTGTCGGCTATTATGACGTGCGACGTTATAATTTCTGTTGCATATAAAAGTTTCAAACTCGCGCATTTCCTTCCTGCCAACGTCAAATTACGTAGTTAAAAAAAATGTTAAGAAAAAGATAATTTCTTCTAAGTTTTTTATGTTTATTGCAATTTTTTGACTCTCAGGAAAAATGACCTTCTTGTGTCACAATTTTGAGAAAAGTTAAAATTTCAAATAAAATGATATGTTAGAAAAGTTTGATTTCATTCAAAATTAAATCCATTGTATGTTTCAGTTCTTAAAAAAAATTCGTGAAAGTGAGCTTTAACAAAGTTTTTATGATCGAATATTGAGTCTATTATAGGTATCCGCAAGAAGGTTGCATAAATTAAAGTTATTACAGACTTGCACACTTAAAAACTATAAGGAAGCAATGTGCAGGTTTTTACTTGCACACTTAAAAGCTATGAGAAAACAATGTGCAAGTTTTTACTTGCACACTTAAAAACTATGAGGAAGCAATGTGCAAGTTTCTACTTGCACACTTAAAAACTATGAGGAAGCAATGTGTAAGTTTCTACTTGCACACTTTTTTTATTGTGATAAGCTTTATTGCGACTAATATCTGTTATACTATTACAAAAATTAATTAAATAATTAATGTTTTTACTAAAATGATTCCTACTAATTGCGGATATTTCTTATTTCCATTTTGTTCAATCGGTTAGTTAATTCTTCCACGGAAGTAATGTGCAACTTTCCAATTTGCACACTTTTAAATTATTTTTTCTAATTCTGTATCGCGTTGTATTTTGGCACTCAAGTAAGGTAGTACAATCCTTTTATTTACTCTCATTTTGATAAAAATTTATACATTGTTGCTTCCTCATAGAGGAGGCTTTTGTGATGGTGAAAAAAAATTTTTTTCAAGATTTTGATGGAAATAGGTTTAGAATGTTCCAAAATGTCGAGAAATTATATTAGCGGAAAATGTCCGGAAGTATGTATGTGTGTGTGTGCGTGTGCGTATATTAAGTTGGTAAAAATGTCAGGATGTAACATTCAACGGTAACAGTCCAACCTATTTGTTATTTTAATATTTAATTTAATATTTCATATTTATTGAAATTTCTAAGTAGACTGATTTTCCCAAACAAGTGTACATTTTTCTCAGAACACGTTAGATGAAAAATACAATAAATTAAGAGAAGATTTAAATTAAAAAATGTTTTCAAAAAGTAATATATATTATATATTATATATTACTTTTTGAAAACATTTTTTAATTTAAATCTTCTCTTAATTTATTGTATTTTTCATTTAAATATTTTTTAATTTAAATCTTCTCTTAATTTATTAAAAAATTTTATCACGTCTTTTTACACTCCCGGAGCGGTCCGGGACCTGTGACGCATTAAAAGGAGGAGGGAGGGAAGGATGTAAGGTCCCTTCGACTGTTCTCTCGTACCGCTCGACAATTATACGCGAAAGTATTGTTTTGGGTGCCAGACGCGTCATTCGCGTCCACTAAAGTACGCTAGAATCACCAAAAATTCCAATCACAACACAAGACGGAATTAATGCGACGTACGAGAGGTCGACCAGCTCGACCTAATAGCTATGGGCGGGGTGGATGGAGGGCGGCGCACGATTCGGCGGGGTGACGCATAAATCATTCACTCAAATCATTGTAACGAATAATATGGTTTATTATAAATGGAAGGAAAGAAGAAAATAAGGCTGAGAAACCGAGATAGGTTTGACATGAAATCGTAGAAACGCGAATTAACCAAATCATATCGTACAATAGAAAGAAACATTAGATTCTAATGTAATTGAACACGATAAGTAGAACGCAAACGGAAATTTACCGTAACGAAATAGTGTGGATGCAAGTAGCTATATATCTATCATAAGTATATATTTCATATAGCAATAGCTGTCTATATAAACATATTTCCATTTCATTGGCGAAAATGCGAACTAAATATTTTACGAAAACGGTTGCCAACAGATTGTGGCAACTTTTATGGCAATAAGTATGCTACGAGCTTTCCGCTTGTTTGCGTAGGTAATTGTTGTCTGCATAATGGCTTTTAAGTTGCTCTAAACAAAATTACTGTTGTCTCGGTGACAGCGTTATGATGACAACTGAAGGGAAACTTATGCCAAACAACTATTTCCTTTCTTATGCCAAGGAACGCTTGGCTATCTGGGATATGTCTTTTTGGCAACTCTTATATATGAAAAAGTCATTCTTAACAAAAAAAAAATGGTTTTACATGGATTTTCAACTTTCTACGTGAAGCCCACCCATTCCACCCCTGCTGTAAAGCGAGGTCTATCATATTGTACGATTCGAGTTTTTAACTTTTCACGCGAAGCGAAATTCATCTTACCCCACCCTACTTCCTGTTTAAGGACGAAACAAGGTTTATAATTCTGTAACCTTCTTATATAGAATATAAAGTTTTCCTATCAGTTGTTAACGTTGCACATTATATATTATATAGATGGCAAAATTTTAAATTGTAACATTCGCCATATAAATTAAATTCATTATTCAGAATGGATTAGTTTGTTAAATTTGTATTCAGTAAAAAATCTTCAAGTTCAACCCTTTGAACAAATAATTGAAAAATAGATGAGCATCTGTGATGCTCAATGATTCAATTTAAGATTTTCTTATAACGTAACGGAATACTTAATATTTAATCACAAAATTCTTGTTAATTTTAATTTTTATAACAAATTTCTTTTAAGGACTAAAAATTTGGTAATAATATTTATATTAAAGAACACAAATCCAATGATCTTGACTTTGATGAATGTTATGAGAGTACTGTTTATTTTTTTCTTATGTCTTAATCGGCGATTGCGGCATAATAAAAATTAAAATTTAATCTTTAAAGCAAGCTTTTTTCACAACTTAACCACAAATTAACCATAAATTTCTTAAAATTGGCATAATAAAATATTTTTTAAACTGAAATTGCATCTAATGTTAAAAAATTATGGAGAATATAATTTATTTATGACTTTTCTTTGATCTGAAAAGACATTCATTTTGTTCTTATAATATCTAAATTTATTAATAAAAAATTATAAAATGTATTAAAAGTCAGAAAGATCTATTTATAAAATATGAATACACTTTTCTACTTTATATATTTTTTACGTATGTACAATCGTGTGATATTTATTCTCTTATAGTCCCAGAACTTTTGATTCAATTTCTACCTTCAAATAGAAAGCCTTTTTACGGAAATATATCAAATTATCTCGTGATAATATTCAATTTAAATTAGTCGAGACCCTGTTTGCTCGAGTCTTTATGAAGTTTTTCGGGAGAAGATACAATTTAGATGCAAATTCATTAGGTGTACATAATGAATTTTAGAACAAGAGTTAATAATATTTTATATACCTATGTAAAATATATTTGAAGCACCCAACCATATAAACCCAACCATATATATGGTTATTGCAGATCGGGAAATTGCCCATCATTTGGCAGTTCCATGACACAAACGGAACTCCTGCAAGAATTGGCGAATGAATGTCGTTACGATAAGATGGTCAGGCCGCCCGGGGTGATTAATGAGACGGATCCGATCAGAATTTACACCAGAGCTTTTATCTACACGATAAAGTCCAACATGGCAAAAACTCTGGTACCTCCACAATTTTACTTATATACCTATTTATGCCTCGCAGGTAATGCATAGTATATAAGTGTCGTTGAAGAATACTAATAAAGAAGGAATAAACGATATATTGCAGCAATTTGATGTGCATCTAATGCTGCAGTTTCGATATCTGGATAAACGACTTAAATTCGCGGATATAGCTCCTTATTTGACTCAAATATACGGCGGACAGAATGCTCACGAGATGATTTGGACGCCTACTGTATACGTCGCCAACGAGCGCACTTCGGCAGTAATGGGAAATGGCGTCAAAGACTTACTCATCTCTATCAGTTCTTATGGCACGGTCATGTTAAACACTAGGTATTCGATATTTAATCTCGAAGAATCTCCGTGCACCCGGCAGAAGATGCCCGGACGAATTTTTATTTCAATCTTCCTATCTTATTTTTTTCATATTTTATTTTGTATTATATAAATTTTTACGATGACTGGCCAGCGACAGGCCGATTACGGAGCGTTCACTTAAATTTCAGATTGGAAACCACCCTCAACTGCGGCCTACGATTAGAAAAGTTTCCATTCGACGTGCAAGAGTGTCCACTGGTATTCGAAAGTTGTAAGTTATCATTATTATATTATTCGCACTGTACGATATTTTCACTAGTAGCTAGTCAATATTAAATAAAAAACATCGATTTCAAAAAGTAGACTAACTTGTTTTCTGAGAAAGGTGCACTTGAAAAATAACCGAAATATAAATTATTTAAATAAAAAAAGTAGATTTTGCTTCTCGCATGATTTGGATTATGTGAAATGATTTATGATTATGACTAAATGTCTAAAAAAGGAGGTTGAATATATTTCTTATGCGGATTAGAGCAGACAGTACATTATTTGTGACCGCACAAGTATTGAACGGAAGTTTTTTAATGATTAAATTCTGTTATTTTTAGTTTTATTATCTAACCGTCTTGGTCCTATAGTATCGGTCCTATTATACCGTCTTGGTATAATAGTATAGATAATGTAAAATTGTAATATAAAAAGATATTTGTGTGTAATATACATACACATTAGACTTCACAGATTAAACTTCTAGTAAAGTAGATACTCATAAAAGATTCGAAAATATTATTTGATCCAGACTCGAGTCTATTTAGAAGTAACATTCTTGTTTTTCAAGGTACTCATAGAGGGTTTGAACCCATTTCGTCTAGGTCCGATGTACTCTTGAAGTATATTTAAAGTATTGCTTTTATTTTTCGAAGTAATCAGAGAGTTCAAAACTGCGCCAACAGATTCGAATTTACTAACAATAAGATATTTATCACCGTATTATAAAATAAATAGTTATAATATGACAGTTAATAAAAAATGATAAAATGTCGTTGAAAACGATAAAAAACCAAATTGATAAGAATGTCAATAAAAATCAATAAAATCTTAAAAATGCGAAGAAACACGAGCAAAACGAAACCTCTTTCTTTCCGAAGGGACTCACAATGTAGACGACATGGTGTTAGACTGGGATGAATATCCGATTGTCATCGCGGATAATTTATATCTGACCGAGTACAAACTTGTGGACACGTGGGTTAATCGCTCCGGAGTATCCTATACTCCATCGCAACATCATTATGGTAAAATTCAGTCGATGAAACGTTTCTGATAAAGAAACGAAAATGTCGCATTGGACATTATTGTCATTAAAATTATGGCATAATGATTGCAGCTGGCAATTTTAGCTCGATAAACATTACGTTCAAACTGGCCCGTGAAATGGGATTCTTCATGATGGATTATTACGTGCCGTCTATATTGATTGTGGTGGTTTCATGGGTGTCTTTTTGGTTGCACCAAGACGCGAGCGCGCCGCGAATAGTTTTAGGTAAAATATATCTGCGCGCTCTCGCGCGCGTCAATATTAAATAACATAATATAACACTTGTATGAAATTTATACTTTCAGGAACAAATACTATCTTAGCATTTATGACACTTGCATCGAAAGTCGAAAATTCGTTGCCGAAAGTCTCTTACATAAAAGCGAGCGAAATTTGGTTTTTGGGCTGCACGATATTTCTGTTCGCGGCAATGGTCGAGTTTGCCTTTGTCAATACCATATACAGGAGGAAGTGCGTAACATTTTCGTTGAAATTTTAATGCCTACAGCTTTGTTTTTACTATTCGATATAAATTTTATTTAAGGATATAATGCATTGTGTTTGCGCAGAAAAAATGTACCGTTGAAAAAGGTCAACAGCAAGTACATTCTTAAGTCTACCCTGACACCGCGATTGGCAAGAAAACAATTTCAGAAGAATACAACCGGTTTGGAACGATCGCGATCATGGTCGTCATTAGATAATGCGAATACAAACAATGAACAAGATTTCACAAGTCAGAATTATCTCACCGTACACGTGAGTCAATTAAATAATTATCAATGCTAATTATAATATCGTAAATTATATTAAAGAATATTCTCTTAGGCCGGTATTCATAGTCAGTTCTTATTTTAAGACCGTTTTAATTAATACGGCTCTGTGATTGGTTCATATAACATCTTAAGATCGTACTTAAGACGGTCTTAAATATAAGATTCGACTATGAACACCGGCCTTAGAGAAAAAAACATTTAGATAAAGATTCTCAAGTGTCAGTAATCTCAAACAAAATCATTTTCATGTTTATCGCGTAATATTCTTGTAACTGATCGAGGAAATTGCGTACGCGCGGGTGTGTATAGAATAAGGAAAAAATATGACATTAATTCCTAAATATATTCTCTCTCAATGATTTTTCAAAAATAAGTTTTATATAAAAGTTTTAACGAAGGGAATCCCTTATATTATATTATATCCCTTCAAGGGATATAATATATAAGATAATTTTTTTATAATATATTTTTTAAATAAAATATATTAATTATTAATACTTTTTTAAATAAAAGCATAATATTTTTTTATATATATTTTATTTCTCGATTAAGATAAAATCATTGAGAAAATATTTCAACGAAGAGATATAATATAGATATAATATAGATACATATATATAAAATAAACTCTTTTTATAGTATATTTTTAACCCTTTTCGGTCACACTGGGTTAAATACACCTCAGCGTTTTTTGACTTCGAAAACGACCCAGTAAACCAATGGAAATGGGCCTTGTGCCGGCATCTACAGAGGTAGTTGGGACCTTCAAGTATCGATCCCCGTCGGTGGTATATTTTTCGGCCCGTTAGTTCTCTCTCGACATTTTTTTACGCAAAAAATCGCACCTTCATATCAATAAGCCTTCACCTCAAAATCAATAAGCTTTTTGGAACGGCTTTTTGGAACCAATACTTTTTGGAACGGCCGCATAAACTGCAATAATTAGTGAAAAGTGCGTCATCTGAGGATGAAAATACCGTTTGAAAAATTAAAATATCTTAAAAATTGAAAAAGTTACATTAGTTTTTGTGAAAAGTCACTTTTCCGACTTTCTTCTTTTCAACAATTTTTTTACATATGTTAAATTAATTTTTTGCAAATCAAACCTATACAGTCTTTTTAAGGAAGACTTAAACTACAACAGGATATTTTTTTCTTTTTTTTAAGGTCACCTACAATTTTTTATACACGTGCAAACACGCTGGGGGTGTATTTCACCCAGTGTGACCGGTACGGAATTCTCGGGAAGTGTGACCGAAAAGGGTTAAAATAAAATATGCTATTTATTATAAATAGTTACTTTTTTTAATTACTAACTGTTAATATAAGAAAATATTATAAGGAATTACTACACAAGACAAGAGACAGAGGTTTCAAGAACAAGATGTTTTGGAGATTTTATCTGTAATGGTCTTGAATGTCACCACATAATATATGTATATATATGAAAAATTAAATTAAATAATTAAATAAAACCACGAATAATATTCAACAATGAAAAAGAGACTTCAAACATGATTACCGGAACTTAATGCATGGATTGTAGTATCCCGAATTAAATTCTGTTGTAGAGTTATAGGATTGATCATATTTTTCTTTTCCAGAGTTTTCCGAGCACGATCAACATTCCATCGGTAAGAATAGAAGAGGATAAGGATCCGGATTATTCCGTTGGTAGTATCACAACCATCGACAGTACTCCGCCGGTGACTAAGCCGTTTTCACGCAGGCCGACTCTGGCCAAGTTACACAATTTCACGACAATGACACCTCAGCAGATCGCTCAGTGGATCGATAAACGCAGCAGGATAGTATTTCCCGTATCATTCATCATATTCAATGTTTTTTATTGGTCTTTTATATGGATCTGAAATCGCACTGTGCAATGAATTTCAGTCGAATTTCCTTATTTTCAATACAAATAGTCAAATCTGTCGTAAACAGATTTTGTAAGTGTTTTATACTGACAAACTATGTCGGCAAATGCAAGAATATAACAAAATATATGTTAACAAAATATGATGAGAGATTGACTGAAGAAACCCAACACATTTAAATGATTATGAACAGATTTTGTTTGATTTCTGCTGGCAATTTGTAATCGAATTATGTCAGCAGGCTCTACTAGCAAAACACGAGCTTAATGCGGATACAGTTGATACGTAATTTGCATTGTTCCCTTTTTTATATGTATTACCGGCAATTTATATTTTTCAGCATAAACTTGATAAGGACCCAAAATAGAGGTCGAAACGTCGTCATAATTTTTAATATATTGCCAGTCAGGCCGATCATTAAACACTGATTTTATTTTATTACTGGCGAAAATTTATTTTATTCTTTGAATTTAAAATTAAATTTTGACCTGGCCTAACAGCTTACTTTTGTCAATTATATAATGCAATTTATATATTGTATAGATTGGATCTATGCACACAAGTCAATATTTAAAAAAATTTGACTTACACCACTTTGGCTTTTACCCCTCCATATATAATATACTGAATTAATAATAACATATTAAATGAACTTAATGAAAGTAAGTTGTAGCTATTTTCATCCTTAAGGGGATCCTATAGTGGCGGTAGTTACCGATATTTTTTTATTTTAAGAAATCTTTGAATTGGCTCTACAGAATTGCAAGTTTTTGGTCTAGAATTAAAGTACGCACAAAAATCTACATCGCGTTATACGATTTCATATCGGGAACGAAAAAAAATTAAAAATTTTACTAATTTGGGCACATACAACTGTCATCTGACGACAATAACAAAATTACTGCAGTTTATATATATATATATAATCACACCAAGGCGACGTAGGGACAACATGTAGGAACTTGTTATGCAGCCATATGGCTCATGACAAATGTGTGTGTGTACGTCCGATCGCGAATTTACTTGTATAAATTGTTTTTCAGACATGTGTTTATATAAAAATAATTGAAAGTTTAACAAGTTTTGTTCTCATTATTTCCAATGATTGTTTTACTTAATTACGAATTTTTGTACTTTCCAAATACACGATAAACAATATATTTTCAGTTTCAGACAATAAAAAATAAGTTCCAGATCAAATTGTGTCAATCAGATAAAGTGTCGATTTTACCCCGGTATTTTTCAATTTAAAAATTTGTCTTCGCATCACTTTTCCTTTCCTGGGGGCAAAACTAAGCGACATACAGCAAAACTTCCTTAAGCAATTTTGTACCTGAAGGAACACTCTTTAAATGTGTACCATTGAATTTGCTTGACAATTTTATTTAATTGTTGAAAATTGCCTTTGAAAAAATTGTGTCAAGTTTGCCCTGGTCTCTCCTACTTCATTTTCCAATTAACTTATTATAATCTTTTCAAAATTAAATTAATACCTACTCAACATTGGTCTAACTTTTTGATTTGAATCAAATATTTACATGTTAAGTCCGACAAATATAGAACAAATTTTACTGCAAATATTATTTAAATTAAAATACGTTTTAATAAGAATTAATAAATTAGAACTAAATTTGGGTTAAAGCCGTAATTGAATAGAGTAAAAGTCGCATATAAAACACATGAACTTTTTATTAAATATATGAATATTCTGCATCATGTATGGTTCTGGATCATATATAATCCGCATAAATAATCTTATTAAATATAGATAAAAACCATATTTTATTGTGGCCCATATTTAATCTACATAAATGATTTCAAATGAAATGCAAATTAAAACCGTTTTTAAAAAAATATAATCTTAACTTAAAATCTGGGTTTAATTTAAGTTTTATACAGATATAATGCGATTTAATATGATTTTAGTTATGTTCATATTAAATTGTTTTCGCGGGATTACATATATTTCCATATGAATCTCATATGTATCCATATATCAGTGGCAATCAGTGCATATATATATGATCTATTGTTCATATTTAGTTATATTTGAAATTATACATGCTCATATATGATATATGGACCCATGTATAAATTTGTATAAAATTTCTACTAAATTCATACCAAATTTCACATAAAATCATATATATTTATATATAATTATATATAATCTTTTTTTCCCGGGATGTGTCTTCTTGGATGTATCTATATGAATAGTAGATCGCAAGAATACACTATTATTATAGGTCTGTGTTTTCTAGCTGAATTAATGTATGTACAATGTACATACTTCTTGTACTTAAAACAAAACAGGTATATATTTGAAATTTGGCGAAAGTGAGAAGAAAAGTTCTAAGTACAGCAATAAAAAAACAAACCTTTCATGTACGTATAATAAATATACAATAAATTTGAATGTACGGCAATATAAAATATGTTTGAAATCCTTATTGAATGTCTCATTTGCATATCTAATTGTATCTGAAAGAGAGGAATCTCTTTTCACGAGATTGCAGAGAACATGCATGCAAATAGGTTAATGTAGGAAAGCAGAAGATGGTTCTAAATTTTTAAATCTATTTCAATATATAAACAAAATTACATAAAAATTATTTTATTTTACATAAAAATTGGACATGGCAACGTTATATATATTATTTATGACAGAATAGACATAACACCAGGCGCATAAATCTTCACTTGCCAATCCGACGAGTTAAACAGATATATTGTTTTTTCTGCCAAATGATATTTAGATCTAATGGAATTCATTTTCCAATGAATAGTTAGTTTACCGGATGCATCTCCGGAGTGTCCTGTCTTAAATGGTTGTGTCGTAACACACAAATGTGCTATATGTTTTAAGGTATTAACAACTATATCTGTATTCGAAGTCTGTATATTCCCTTGATATATATGTGCAAGAATACAAAGCTGCGACGAGGGATACGACGCTACAAACGATCTTAAACATCTTATAAAATACATAGTATGACGTATACCAAGTCCAAGATCAAGGAAGTGGTTTATATCATCGATAATAAGAACAACAGACTTAGAGAACCTTGCTGCTTCTTCATATTTTTCTTTAACGCATGTAAATAATCTACGCACAATATCAATATCTCCCATAGGAGTTCTATCTGGAATTATTGTTTTTGTTCTATCTACAAAATTCTCGTACATATCAGTAACATTGTTGGCTATAATTTTCATCGGCTCAACAACAGTGACTTGACCCTTTTCTTTTAGATTAAGAAGATTGTAGCCAAATCTCATGCCGATGTTATGATAATGACTAAAAGTATTATGACAAAGAACGAGGCAAACAGCAGCGTTCATTTTTTTTAAAGCATGTGATAAAATGGCATTTACTAAGAAATTCGCGTTGCTACCATGTCGTTCTTCAATCAAGATTGTTTTACCGTCCATGTTTACTTTGTCAATTCCAAGAATGTTGCACACCGTTACTACTGAGCTAGCCATAATAAACTGAAAACTAAAGGCATATTATTATCATTATTATCATTATTATTATTTATCATTATTATTATTATTAATATTATTATTATTATTATTATTAATACATATCTTACAAAAAACGATATGTTTATGCAACAAATTTCTAACCTGACAAATCGTCGAATTGTACGTCTAAATCGTCTTCTATTTTTATAACCTGTAAAACGAACAATCATGTCAAGGAATGTCAAGAACTACAATACAAAAGTTAAATGTATTTTGGTCACAATCAATATAATATAATAACGGTAATTATACAGTCTAGGGATTTCACCTCCAATATCGATGAAATTATGCTCAATTGACGCGAAACGAAAGACTGGCAGAAAAAGTGTCGCTCTGGGCCCGTATTCCATTCCTGCCTACCGACAACTGTCGGTTCGATAAGTGTCGTTGCGCAGCTTTTACACGATATGAAAAACCTGCGCAACGACACTTATCAAACCGACAGTTATCGGTAGGCAGGAACGGAATACGGGCCCTGCTCCACGAAACGAGATTTTAATCGTTAAGGGCCAATTTCACCAACCACAGTTAGCTTAACCGACGGTTAAAGTTAGCAGGATTGACCAATAGAAAGCAGGGTGGATTCATTTCTATTGGTCAATTCTGCTAACTTTAACCATCGGTTAAGCTAACTGTGGTTGGTGAAATTGGCCCTTAAGCCCGTGGCACATAGAAAAACTTAAACAGTAAAACTCAAGCAGTAAGCAAATCAGCCAATCACAGTCAAGAACTTAAGGCACGGCCCTAAGCGGTAGCGAATCCATACCGTTGATTTCTTACTGCTTAAGTTTTACTGCTTAAGTTTTTCTATGTGCCAAGGCCCTTAGAGACCCTTTAATAAGGGTCTTTAATGGCTTCTGCACACAGAACGCGGAAACGCTTGCCGCGCGGCAAGAAGCGACGCGGTAGCCAATCAACGTGTTGCTTTTCCGTAAGAACCAAAAGTTTATTGGCTACCGCGTTGCTTCTTGCCGCACGGCAAGCGTTTCCATAATGGCTCCTGCACACAGGACGCGGCAGCGCGGCATTGCGGCAACGCGGCACCGCGGTAACCAATTACCGTCTTGCCTTTCCGTTCTACTTTTGAAAGTAGTACGGAAAGGCAGATGGTGATTGGTTACCGCGTTGCCGCAATGCCGCGCTGCCGCGTCCTGTGTGCAGGAGCCAAACTCTACGTCCGCTGGAACGGAATGATCCCGGTGGCCGCTCTCAGGTTTCTCTCTGATACATATCTATGTATGTATTCCACGTCCATTGATGCGACCCGAGTCGGGTCGAGTAGTAAATCGAAAACGCCATAAGGCTGCGTTCGGAATAGCACCTGTATTCAATAGTGACACAAGCTTCATTTGACACTCGATTTTCATTCAACAAGAAATTGGCCGTATCGTCCATTGCACTGACAAGAGGCGGGTGCCATTAAACAAAAAAGAAGAAGGCCTTTATGGCTGCGGTTGACTTGATGCTACATATGTGTCAGTATCGTCAGTATGTACACATAAATATACGTAATTTATTTTATTTTACGTCGATACAAAATAAAATAAAAATGGAGAAAAAGAACGAGTTTTTATTTACAAATATAGTGATTGAATAAAACGAAATGGATATAATAAAGGAACATTTGCTGGTACCAACAAAGTATATGATACTGACAGATGAGAGAATTTGCTTGACAGTTCACAGAAATTGGCTTTCCCGGTTTTTAACAGTTGGCTCGTTTACTTTTATTAGTCACGATCGTTTGTCCAATGATGAAATTGCAGCGCAGCCGACTATCGATGAATTGGGTGGCGATTGGCTGAGAATTTATGCAAAAGTATTTTCAACATTTTTCGCATGTTTCATATGAAATAATATATATCGAGACACGAGGTAAAATTTTGTTATCATTAGGTATATGTAAAACAACACAGGAATGCAATTCCTTTACCGAGAGGAAGGCCTATCAGTAGCACAAGGAACCAAGAAGAGTTAATGTTTTCGCAATTGTTGCATTATGTGGCAGAAACTAATTATCGAAATCTATGGAAAGAAACATATAAGAAATATTACAGTATGTGTTCAACGTACCATTTAAAATTTTTAAACTTAGATTTCCAGCTTTTTGTTACTATCCAGTAAACAAACTCTGTAGTATGGTGATAGATTGGCTGTGGATTTATTCAGATATTTCAGTAATAGATTCATTATCATTTATCTACATTAACTCATAGTTTTGCTGGCAGAGCTTGCTGATATAATCTGACAGTAGATTGTTGGTAGAAATTGAACAGAATTGTCACTTCATAAATATTTAAATGCTCAGTTTTTATAGTCAATCTACCATTATATTCTGTTAGCAGATCTGTTATATTTCTGCTAGCATTTTATCTACAAAATTTATTTTTAATTTTTAATATTCTTGATAGATTTGGTTATTCCGTATAGATATTTTTCTTTATATTAGTCAATCATTTCTTGTAAAATATGTACAGATCCCTGGAATTTTGTTGAACAAAAGGAACAATCTTATATCACTGCTAATGTAAGCGACGTTACCATCATGCATGAAATACTGAATAGAATGTATGGCTGTACTTTGGTACAAGTACAGCACGGTATGGTCTTATCAGTATCAAATGGTATATTATCTGAAACACATTGCAATCTCGTACCAATTCATTTTGCCATAGAAACATCATCCGCATTTATAATGTTCTATGAGCAGATTGCAAATTATTCTCTTCGTGAGTGAGTATACACAAACTATATTTATTTGTATATTTTCAACATATAACAATATTTGCAAGATATTTTTATATTCTATTACTTATAGACATTAATTTTAGGTGCGTAATGTACAGTCCCGCTGCTCTTAGTACGAGTCATGGAAAACCATTGTTTGTAGTTTATCAGTTATTGAGATTATCCAGAGACTTGCACGATCGTGGTCTTGCGTTAGGAGAAATTACGCTTAGTGACATATTGGTTACAGACAATTTTACTATTCAGGTATATCTTGCATAGCAGAATTTAATATTTTAGCACAATTAATATTTAGTATTTAATAAGACAAAAGAGTATAATGAGTATATAATAAGAATTCAATAAGATTGAAAGAAAAAATATCTTGTTTGAGCTAATTTTGTTCCTAGGTATTACCTAAATTAAACGATAATATTTATCTGAAACCTGATAGCGAGTGTACAGGTACTACTTCTCAAGAAAGTAAAGAGAAAAATTTGAGTGACAATGTTTATGATAAAAAAAATGGTGGACTTCGTTCACACAACACTGATTTTGGTTTAAATGAAAATATTGAAAAATTATGCGAGATGTGGATGTATAATTGTATCAGCAACTTTGATTATTTAACTGCGATCAATAATTTGGCTGGTAGGAGATACGGTAATCCCAGCTGTCATCATGTTATGCCTTGGGTAACGGATTTTACATCGAGAAATGGTGGAAACTGGAGAGATCTGACAAAGTCCAAATTTCGATTAAACAAGGGAGACAGACAGTTGGATCTTACGTTTGACTCGCAATCAACCGAGGTATATAAATTGTGTGAATGTAAGAGACTTGTTTCGTGTTAAATAAAAGCAACGTTAATTCGTAGGTTGGACACCATGTATCTGACGTTTTGTCAGAGATTACCTATTATGTATATCTTTCACGCCGATATAATAAATCTGTGCTCTGTAAACATGTACGACCTTTATGGGTGCCTGGAGAATATCCAGCTTCAATTCAAAGATTACACGATTGGAGTCCTGATGAATGTATACCGCAGTTTTTCATTGATCCTAGTGTTTTTAAGGTAAAATAATTTAAATTATTTACGTACAGTTGAGAGAGAGAGAGAGAAAAACAAATTCTTGAAATAGGTTATCTCATGTACCTTCATTTATAACCTTAACTCTCATAAAATCGAGGCATACAGGGTGCGTTCACGGAGCGTGCTGTTAGCGCTATTGCGTCGTTCCTAAATATCTATATCGCTTATTAGATGTAAAACAAGTAGAACGATGCAATAGCGTTAATAGCACGCTCCGCAAACACACGTAGACTAAGGGTCATGATCGAATCCGGAACCCGCCGATTAGAGCCAACTGCCAATACTACCATACGGAACCATGCATTACCGCTATAATATAAATTAATATTTAACAATAAAATATAGATTAGATATTTTTAGATTAAATGTCTTGTTTACAGTCTATTCACGAGGACTTGCCAGATTTAGAAATTCCAGCATGGGCAACGTCTCCAGAGGATTTTATTGAAAAACATAGGGAAACATTGGAGAGCTTTTATGTTTCGGAAAGATTACATCACTGGATAGACTTGACCTTCGGCTACAAGTACGAACGTAGTCCAATGAGTTATTTATTATTTATTCGAACTTTTCTGATATTATATTCATTATATGATAGATTATCAGGTTCAGCTGCTATAAAGTCGAAAAACGTTTGTCTACAATTAGTTGATAATCATACTGATTTAACTAATTCTGGTGTTGTACAACTTTTCACACAACCACATCCACAAAAAATAACTCCATCTCCCTATTGGGGTAAAGTACCACCACGTCTTCGGCCGATATCTTCAACTAATAGAAGTAGTAAGTTTTGACGGAGATTTCAAATTGTCAGAAATTTTGAGGATATTCTTGTATTGTAATAATTGTCAAATTATTATGATTATAGAAAGTGATCAACTCGCGAGTAGAATTAGTGACGATGAGGGCCACAGTTCTGGTGTTGAAGAAGAGGAATTATCTGCGACAGTAACGAACGCATCAAGATCGTCGCCTCTCATATTGAGTCGTTTATTGAGTCGTTCCAGAGGTTCTTTGCTTTCAGAGGATAACGTTAAATCAGATAAGCCCGTTAATCAGCCTATTATTCTTCCGAAGGATTTCAATCCCGTTGCAGCAATCGTACAAGTAGAAACTACACATGCCTTCATGCATAAAGTCAACCATCAAGTTTATAAACCTGCAATAGGATCACATGATTTTTCCACAAATTACAAGCAAATTGTAGCCAGTGGACGTATTAAAGAGCAACAAATACTCGGTTGTCTGATAGTGGAAATATTTCTAGCCGGAAAATTCCGCGCAACCTGGAACGTTGAAAAAGTATTATTTGCACAAAGATTCGCGACGTGTCTGAATATCTTAAAGACATCGGCAGATAATTTGCCGAAATGTATAAGAAACGTTGTGTCTTTATTGCTACAAATTGATATTATGCCAAAGAGTTATAATGTAGGTAACGTAGAGATGAATGATATTTCAATGGTAATTTTAATATTTCATATTATGCAGGATGTTTCATATTAGATAAAGATTTAATTGACTAATAAAACTAAGAAAAATAAACCAGAAAAATCATACTGTAAAATAGCTAATATTTCAGAGAATTTGGCTTATCGACAACTGCAGAATTCGAAAATTCATAAAAAAAATGTCAGCATTTTTTTTTCTACACATGCTTCAGCATACCTTCTTAGGGCCAATTTCACCAACCACAGTTAGCTTAACCGATGGTTAAAGTTAGCAGAATTGACCAATAGAAATTAATCCACCCATTCCACCCTGCTTTCTATTGGTCAATCCTGCTAACTTTAACCGTCGGTTAAGCTAACTGTGGTTGGTGAAATTGGCCCTTATACAGGGTGTCTCAGGTTAATCGATCACCCCAAAAACTTTTTTATTTGTAATTCTAGAAAGAAATGCTTCGGACGAAAGTTGTTTAGTTTGAAAGGGGACATATGATTCCAATGTCAGACGTATCATACATGTCGTCATTTTCAAGAAATTTTAAAAGATACTAATTTCTTAGAATGGAACTTGATTTTTTCTTTGAATAAAAGTTGTAGATCTTGTCGAGACGTTTTCAAAACACTATAATAAAGCTCTCTTTCGTTAAGGTGATGCTGGAGCTGTCTGTATAACCGACAAAATTACCATTTTCTATGCTATCGACCTATATCTGTTTTTGTATAGTTTGTATATATGTTTTTTGTATATATACAAACATATATGCGTTTAAAAATTTTTGGAATTTCTTCTACATTAATCAAAAATCATTTTCGGTGCATTGTCTGACAATAAGTTGTTGGCGCTCTCCGATATATCTGAGATATTAATGATTTTATAATTGTATAAAGAATATATTTTATAAAAAGCTCGATATTTTGAAAATTAATTTACGGGTCTAACAATAAGACATTTATTAAGACTTTCTTTATTTGTTTTTATAAGGTCTAGTCAGTTAAGTCTTTCTATAATTCTGAAAGATCTTATATTTTATCGAGATACACATTGCAGAATTTATTATAAGTATAATATGCACGTGATAAATTTTATATTTAGATGAATGAGACCTCTTTTCGTTATTCAACGATAACATACATGGGCCTACCACCGCCATCCGCTCATCAATTTCTTCAACCAATTTTATCTGGCAGTCTGTTCCCATTCTCCAAATATTGCCAATACTTATATAACATTGTTAAAATGTTGCAAGAATACAATGGTTTGGTACGAGAATTAAATTCTATTGTGAAGATCGAGGACGATGTGGATTTTTTAATAAAAACGAAGACAAAGTACCTGTGTAAAATTTGTGAGTGCAAAGTAAAAGCAATCGCCAGGGAATTAGAACGGCTTTTACCTTATGTCGGTGGTATGAGAGAAGCCACTTTGCAATTGATAGTACCTCACATAGTACAAATTATGGAAGAACCTTATAGTGCGGTATTGGCAGTATGGCATCTTTTCGATCCCATTGCAAAGTAAGTGCATTTACTATTTTTTTTTCTGAGTAACTATATTATTAGATTCTTTCGATTTTTCTCATTTTCTGTTGCAGAACGTTGGGACCGAAGGATACAGTCGATACATTTCTCTCACCTATTACAAAACTGTACGAGAACGGCTCTATCATGGATACTGCATTGTACGCTGATATAATACCTACGGGAACGCTCGCAAAGTTTCGAACTACTCGATTATATCACCGAATGTTCCTGCTGAAGTTAATAGTTAGGCTAGGGCTACGAAGATTTTTAGACAATTTCATAAATCCTTTGGTGGAAGCGGTGGGAGGATACAAAGATTATGTACAGGGCTCGATTGACACGTGCACTCATAGAACTGTGAATTTGAAGTAAGAAAATTAATTGTATTTTATTATTATTTTAATGTAGTTTCACATATCATATTACTCCATATTGCTTGTAAATTTCTATGAAGGAGCTGCGACTTAAGTGGACCTTGCAGTGAGGGAGAAGGTATTTTATCTCCATTAGATGAAGATTCATTTGCAGACACCGAACACAATGTCGCTGTATTTTCTGTACCAACGATCAACGATCACATGTCTAATGTAACAACAGAGAACAATGTCGAAGGTGATTGGCTAAATAAGTCGTTAATGATTTAATAAGTAGGGAAGACTGGGGCTATTCGTGACATATTTTTGTTTCAAATTTTTTTCTCGTTTCGTATAAATGTTTAAAAAATGTTTATTAGTGCGATGTAATCGTTCATCTCTCTAGTTTAAAAGAAAAAAAGGTTTTTCTCTCACGAGTCTCGAAATATATCAAGAAATGTATCGCTGTGTCATGTGTCACGAATTACCCCGGCCCCGGAGTAATTCGTGACAGGCCATGGAGTAATGCATAACACTTTCTCTGATTGAACAAACTATATGGATTTTTTTCGTTTTTGCAATTTTTATCTACTTTATACTTTGAAAAAGCCTTTGTCAGACTGAATATAACTTACCGTTTCGGATCTCTTATTATTTTATTCGGCGAGAAAACATTTTCGGGATTTGAAACTTTTTACTTTGAGCACTTGAAATCAGACTTTTTGTCACTGAGAGAGAAAAATGATTGACACGCAAATGCCATTCCGTTGGTACCTAGAGGACACTAATGCTGGTATTCATAATCAGACCTTATTTCAAGATCGTCTTAAGTAATATCTTAAGATGCTGATACGGTTCTGTGATTGGTTCATAACATCTTAAGATCGTACTTAAGACGATCTTAAATATAAGATTCGACTATGAATACCGGCCTAAGAGACATCTGTGATTGATATTACCGGTTTCTAACAGCAAGCATTTTAAAGTTAGGCCCGCGACAAAATTTTAGCAGTGTCACGAATAGTCCCGGTCTCCCTTATCTCTGAGAAAAATTATCTGATAATTTTTATTGGACGTATTACAGAAGTATTTGCCATGGAGACGGAGAATAATTCGTGGATTTCATTAAATAATACCGCGCCATACGATATCGACTTACATATAGATCTCAACTTGAATGCCTGCGATGATTTGAATGACGATGGAAACAAAAATTCGCCGGGTAGCTCCGTTAAATCGCCAACGATTCCGATACCTAAACAATCAAATATCAGTGGAGCTAAATTGGTAACCGAGTTTAATAGTATCGGTTGCAACGTTGGCAGTAAAACTTCCAGCGAAGATTTTACTTATGTTAATGCATACGCCACGAATATCCATTCCGATAGTAATCTCTCAGAAAATATGTGCAATATAGATATTAAGGAAGACAATCCTGCTATGCTTTCTGCGGATCTTGATAACAAAAGCGATGTAATCAAATCAAGCGATGAAGATGTACGTCAGCTGGATCATATTTACCGAAAATCCGTTCTAAGTGAATGCACAATTTCCGAGATGAGCGCGGAATCTGTTATCTGGCTGTCTCATAGACTCGGCCCAGTACTCACAGCACGATACTTGTCGCGAAATCTTCTGAGAATGCTGACGTTATGTTACGCTGGGAAAGAAAATTTAATGCCAACCGATGACAATAATTTTATGCGTGTGGAGGGTGTTGCATGGAAGAAGCCGATACTAGCCGGTGATCAAAATGCTATTAAAGTCTTAGAGTGTCTCACAGCTATTGCAGGTACGTACGAAAATATGCGAATTATTTTAATTGCGTCAGTAAAAACAGTTTATGAACTATTTTTCCAGGATTATATGGAGAACAAATTATATTGCTGCAATATTTCGCACATATAGTTGAGCTATTAGCATTGTGCAAGAGAAAGCTTACGCAAAATTTGGAAGGAGGCCTAATTTCTTGTCTGGCTCTATTAAATCACATCACAACATATCTCAATGATTCTACGTTAATGGATGTGCTTCATGTAATGTTTATCATATAATTAATAACTATACATTTTAATAATATAATGAAAAAAATAGCTCTTATTTGTCCATATTTGAATGTAGGAGCCGATTGTTAAATCCATCCTGCATCCCACAGTACGCATACTGTCAACCGCGAGATTTACATTTCCAAATGGAACGCTTGCACGCATTGCCTTAGCTGAAAAATGCTTGGAAGCGATGTTCACTCTTAGCTTACGGCTCGGCAGCGTGATCACGAAAAATCATTTAGCAGTACCAATTCAACGCTTCTTTCTGGCCTTTGACAAAGCTTTCAGTAAAAATTTAGATGGTGGAGTCCTGTTGAATAATTTTGGGCAAAAAGCAGGCACAACCTGCGAGCATTTTGTACGGTAATAATACGGAGACGAGTACTTCAATTTGATTATACATTGTGCGTTAATGAAATGCAGAGATATATGCAGAAATATTCTTATCGTTTTTACTATTTCACAGGATGAAAGCTGCGAATGAAGGATCTGTTAATAATGAAACTTATGCGTGGAACAAACTTGACGCAGACATTGCAGATTCGTATTCCCCTCCGGTTGTAGAAAATAGCGACGTGTCAGACTTGCAAAGAAATAAAGTAAGATCTAATAGTTTGATTTTTTTAAACGTGAACGCAAATGTGTATATGTACTAAATTTTACTTACAGGCATTTGAAGAACTACGAGCAGTATTCACCACTGAGTTTGCTCATAAATCATACATGCTTTTTTATAGATGTGTCGATATTGAAATGATGGAACATATACTTAAAAATCACGAGCATATAAAAGAGCTTTGTCACGATTACGAGCAGGGGATAAAAGCAATCTCCGTAAATAACGGTAGATG
The DNA here is from genome assembly GCF_030848805.1 of Temnothorax longispinosus. Lineage (NCBI taxonomy): Eukaryota > Metazoa > Arthropoda > Insecta > Hymenoptera > Formicidae > Temnothorax > Temnothorax longispinosus. The sequence goes on from NC_092369.1 coordinate 12,535,792, forward strand.
TCCCACAAAATATATTACTTAGTTATTAGTCGTTATAAATAATACGCAAATAATATGTTCATCCTTGTGTCTCATTGTTAAAGATAACGTGGATAAGTACAATACTTCCGTGGATTGTGATGTAGCAGAGAATGTAGAATCGGTTGATAAAGGTGTTTGCAGCTTTGGGAATATATCTGTGATAGGAAATAGATTCGAGATACAGAAAGATGACGCGAGATTTCAATCGGCGACGGAGATTGTTGCCAGTCGCGAAACTTGTCCGTCATCCGTTGGTAGACAACTACGCGGTAATTGGCTAGCCTATTGGGAGCACGAGATAGGGAGACCGGAGAAGGATACGATATTTAATATAAAACAGATAAAACTTCAGACTTTCAACGGACATACAAATAGTGTGAGATGTCTTTACGTGTTAGACAATGAGAACAGTTTTATGAGTGGTGGCAGAGACAAAACTGTGAAATTATGGAGTTTACGAAGCCAGGTAAGATATATTCCATTCAATTTGACAAAATGTCCATTGTATAACATCCAGAATTGATTTTACTGATATAATGGAATTAGGGTGATGGAACTACAGTCTCATCGTGTCAATACACATATACTGGACACAAGAAATCTATTCTTTCACTTACATTCCTGGAATCTTTGAGATACGCAGTGACATGCGATGGCGTGATTCATTGTTGGGATCCTTTTATGGGTTCGCTTCTGGGATGTCCGGAAAGTAGTCGTCCTGTGAACACTTTAGCCTCGAGTCCTTCTCCGTCCACGACTCTTCTTGTAGGAACAACGGACATTACCCTTAGAGTTATTGATTGTAGAACATTCCAGTATGTCAATGAAATGAAAGTAAGCATGAAATATGTATGTCGATATTGCGTGAAATTATAATTACTAATATTCGTATAAAATTTAACGTATTAAATCATATGATAAGGTTTCTATGAATCCGACTGGTTTAATAAGATGTATCACAGTATCGCCCAGTGGTAACTGGGTCGCTTTAGGTCAAGCATCAGGCTTCTTGACGATACTCGATACTCGCACTGGTCTGATTATTGCGTCTTGGAAGGGACATGAATGTGAGGTAAAGACTTAATGACTTTTATCGACTTTTAGACTTGATATAAGAATTCACCGTTTCATTATTGATTTTTAATGTCACAGATACTGCAATTAGAAGCGATAAACGAAACTACTATAGTTAGTTCTTCGTTGGACCAAACTATAGCCGTGTGGAGTGCAATAGATGGAAAACTTAAATTTCATATGAAGTAAGAAACACCTGTAATGTTATTTGAAATTAGACATACAAAATATAATTTACATAAATTATCCTTCATTAATTTTTAGAGGCGCAACAGAGCCTGTTCATTGCATGGCAATGCACGAACAGGTATTAGTGATAGGAACAACAGCAAATCGAATTGGTGTCTATACCGCTATAGAAATGACTGCTTCATTAAGTTCATCGAAATTGAGATCTGACGCTTTTAAAGGCATTCTTACTGCCATGGCTGTCCTTCCTCTCAATCGATTATTATTATTAGGCGCTGACAATGGTGGAATAACACTACTATGTTAAGAACGCTTCAGATGCTATTTACAGAGCAGCGCAAAATGACTGGACATTATTAAATATAATAATGAGAAAGAATAGAAAAGTATATCTAATTTAACGGAAAGCGCGAAAAATCTATTAAAATAAATTTCATTTTTATAGAATATATTCAAGAGAAAGATCTCTTATATATGGATAATGTCTGTCCTTGTCGCTATTACTTTTAGAGCAAGTTTAGTAGGCATTTTGTGTACTCCAACATCCGCTAAGATCTCTGTCGATGCATTTTTGTCATTATTATTTAGCGCTTCTTCAAGCAATATTACTGAACCCGTCAAGACATTTAAAAGTATACATGCTTCCTTGATTCTGGAACATCAAAATAACTGAATCATGGCATCTGTTTTAACTACTAAGTGAATATAGCTTTAATAATTTTAGAGACTTACAAAGGAAAGTACGATTCTGGTTTGTCAATGTACAAACCAAATAATGGAAATAAGTTCCTCAAAATATCGTATTGTAATTGTTCGGCACCGCCGCTATTGAAATGATTTACAAGTACAACTTCTTCGAAGAGAAACTGCGAAAAGAAGGATTTGAGAAGAAGATACAAATTATTATAGGTGAATAGCAATCTATTTCCTTTGATTTTTATTTTGCATACTTGATCAAATTGAGCGGCTAAATTCTTCCAAGCTTGATTAAACAACGGCAATGCAAGAACACTGTGCAATGTATGAAGACGCGTAGCTAGTTCTTGGAACATGGGACAACCACTCGGTGTTACTGATAATGAAGCAACTTCTTTTGAAGACTGCATCGCAAACCATCTTGGAATAATAAAAAGCACTTTTTAAATGTAATGTGAATGAAATAATAATCGTAATAGTGAACGGTGAGTAAAAGTTCTTACTTATCCGTCCTGTAAGCTCTACTTTTTGCCTTTACATCTAAAGCAACTGAATCGCTGATTTCATTTATCAGTTGCTTCTCTAATCGTCGTAAGAGAACTACAGCCTCGTCAAATACAGTTCCCTCTATTTCTCCGGTGTTCTCGTTAACGTCGCTGCCTCTGTCAATAGCATTTTCCACAGCTTCGAATTGCTTCTTGAAGAAATGCAGCTGCAAGAAGTGCTACACACAAATGTAAGATCGTGATAAGTAATGTCATTTTTTTTTGTGTGATTGTAGGTGAAGATATACATACAACAGTCACGCCCCATTCTTCCAAAACGGTTGCGACATAATGTAATGTATTGAGAATATATGGCATAAGCGACGTTAATGGATCTTCATAATTTTCATGTAGCAATTGTAACAATCGTACTCGCCAATCGTCAACCAATTCTAATTGCAAGTCGAGAAACTGTAATCTTCAACAATATCAATATAAACAATCGTCAGTACTATCGTCTCTTATTTACAACGATCTCATATGATTTACCTATGTCCAGGCTGTGGCAAATGTTTATATCTATCAGAAATCGTGGTGAGCAGTGTGAGAAAGGCATCTGCGCATTCAGTGACTTTCATGTCATCTATATCAGGACCCGTCAGTCTTTCCCACGCTGTATTCGAACTTAATATTGCATCCATTTTTTCAGTCGCGTCTAAACAGCACAAATATATATAATATATATACATATATATATATATATATATATATATATATATATATATATATATATATATATGTATACACACATATATATATTTGCGCGCGCGCATACATTTGAGTGCACGATTGCGTGCACAAAGTACGAAATTGCTTCTTCATGCACTCACATTTCTTCTCCATATTTATCCATTTTACAAAAATATGGGCTTGCGTAAGAACGAAAATGGTAGCTGGCTGAGATTGCGGATATAACAGAGTCTCTCGTAGCTCTCTTTCAAATCCTAAAGCTTCGTCTACCAAATGCGCAAATAGAGTGTCATCATACTGCACTAAGGGCAATTCGGAATGAAGTTTCTCAACGGCTAACTGAACTAGAGCGCGCATAAATTCAGCCTATTAATACACTGTAATTAGTGCCCAGAAATATGATTGTAATAGTTAATATCAGAATACAATTAATTATATCACACCTTAATATCTAAGTGTCCAAAACCTCCAGAATCCGCTACAGGTTGAATGTTCTTTTGTACCCACTGAACATGGTCTTTGATCCATGTTAAAATCTGTGTAAAGAACCATTCTGGCTTATCTTGACGGTTTGTCAATTTAGCTCCTGTGAAATGATAAATGAATCTTTGTCGGAGAGGACGTACTAAAAAGGCGATTGGCAAACTAACTGGTGCAAAGTCTGTTAACAGCACAGATGTTACTACAGGTTTTATCATTGCTTCTCTAAGTACATTAAGGACAATACAGATAATCTCACCAATTCACTTTTCAATGAAATCTAAAACAATTAAATTGTGTATTACAAGGATACGGTAACTGCAGATGAAAGAGATATTCAATGAGTATCTTAAATCTTGTCATTGTCTCTAGCAAAGGTACGTTCAATAAAGTGGCATTGGTTCCACAAAAAGGCCATTTCAACGTCTTCAATAAATCATTGTACTCCCTGTAAATATTACATGTTGGGAAAGTATATAGTAATTAACAAATTAGGATATATGTGAAAGATAGAAAACATACTTTGATAATTTTTCCTTGATTAGATTATGCCAAAAGTGTAAGGTCTCATGGACATAACTGACCAGGTGATGACACACAGATGTTTGCAATTGGCAACTGATGTTTGTCAAGCTCGTATATAGAATTATTATAGACTGATCATCACCAGATAACAAAAATGTCTCTATCTCATCACTGAATAAAAATGTTATAACTATTTAATATATAGTAAATCATAAAACACTCTACGGATGTAATATTCTTTGACAGTTTATTACCTAATATTTTCTATATATCTTATAAAGAATAAATAGGATAACGATTTGTCAAGCTGCCCTATCTTGTCAATAACTTCTTGTAGCTCTAAATTTTTGTCGTTTTCACTAAACGTCTCCTCAATCATCTTACTCAGATCTAAACAAGTTTTTTGTAACTGCTTGACTTCACAACTGACACATTCTACATTCTCAACTACTGCTTTTACCTTGGAAGGAGCAGTGGTTGATGCCATTGACAGCTGTTGACAAAAAGTGATTGTATATAACGTTTTGTCACATTAGAGGTACATTCGTGGAGCGTACTATTAGAGCTATGCATCATTCCATCTTTATCATTCATTAGATGTAAAATAAGGATAGAATGAGTAACAGCGCTAATAGCACACGCTCCGCGAACGTACTTTATGTTATGCTACTTTGTAGATGAATACTGACTGATTTTTCAATCTCATCCTTCTCCGCTTTGAGACGCTCTTGGAAATCATAAATTCCTTCAAGATTTTTCAAATTCGATCCCAAGTGTTCGTTGAATTTTTGTATGATTTTTTGTTTTATATCCATTACGACGTATACTCCTATCAAGAGAAGACTTCTGGGGTAATAATGTTGAACCCACTCACTTCCAATATTGGTAAAAATATGCTCAATCGACGAGTTTTTGCACGAAACGAAAGAATCTGACAGATAAAGTGTCGCTCTGCCCCGCAAAGCGAGTCGTTAAAGTTTTTTTTGTTTTGCTCCTCATAGGTTAGGAGCGTAAGGCTGAGTTTCCACTGAGCGCGTCACGCGTCGCGTCATCCAATCAAAACATCCCATTTCGATCCCGTCACAAGAATGTAATGAAATGGGATGTTTTTGATTGGTTAACTTGTGACGACGCGACGCGTGACGCGCTCAGTGGAAACTCAGCCTAAGCGCCGCGCCGATCACTTGATAAAAGAGTGGAGACCCAGGCAAATTCAGGTGCACTTTATGCACTAGTGCAGTTTAAACTGCACTTTAACTCCATATTTTATTTATTATAAATTTATAAAAGCAAAAATGCAAAATTTCGGGCTCTTTAGCGCACTGCATTAATTATTATATAAAGAGTATATTAAAAAAAAATTCACGAATCTATGTAACTTATTTTATGAGAAATCTTGTTATTGCGAATCCTTAATAATTAAGATTTATCATAAAATAAAAGTTACATAGATTCGTGAATTTTTTTTAAATATAGGCTGGAGGAACAAATTAAAGTTTACGCGAGTGCAAGGAATACATGCCGCGAGACAGAGGACACGCCTTTATGCTTACGCATTAGGGTGATTTATAATAGCCGTAACCGTTGATTTAAGCCGTAATCTTTAAGAAATTGACCAATCACAGTCGAATGTGAGAAGAATAATCGACTGTGATTGGTCAATTTCTTAAAGATTACGGCTTAAATCAACGGTTACGGCTATTATAAACCAGCCCTTAAGGTGAAATTTCATGGGCAGTGAAAAGCAGCAGCAGATCGTACTGATTGCCTATAAAATAGAGGAGTTCTAGAAACTCGAGAACTTCTCTATTTTGTAGCCAATCAGTACGATCTGCTGCTGCTTTTCACTGCCCATGAAATTTCACCTTTATGCGTTGTGCAGAAGTGTGTGTCCGGGCCCTTAAAGTCAGCGGCACACGGAGCATATTTTCCTGCTGGATTGCTTGCGATCTAGTAAATTACTAGAAATCCTGAGTGCTGTGAGTGGTGCTATAGTAATTTACTAAATTGCAAGCAATGGGTGCGTTCAGGCAGTTCAGCCGATACTCCGCTAGCCTAGCAATCGTGAGCAGTCGCTCGTTTTCGCTCGTTTCCTCTTCTTTTAATCCATTGGGTCAAAGGAGAGGAAACGAGCGAAAACGAGCGACTGCTCACGATTGCTAGGCTAGCAGAGTATCGGCTGAACGCACCCAATGGGTCTGTTCGCGTTGCTTGCACTTTTTACACTCAGCATCTTCGCTTTCTCTCTTTCCAACAGCCGAATATATATTTATCTTATTTCAAGTGCAAAAATGTTTGGAGATTTCAAGCAACGCGAACAAGCCTAATCCAGCAGGAAAACATGCACCGTGTGCCACTGGCTTTAAGTAATTTCTAGGTAATTACTAAACTGCTGGCTCTGCTGCATTTCACTGCCCATGAAAACCTACTTTAAAGAAACAGCATATCTTTCATCTCACAAACAGCACCAAATATAGCGTTCTCACGCTATTAATTTAAATTCATTTATAAAATTGTCTTATTTATAGATGTTTTGCGAAAAGGATATGATCGAAAGATTTCTTTTTGTTGAACCTACAAAACGATGACAAATCAATGAGTCATGAAATACATTCTTACTAGCGCCTATTCACTGCACTTTCTTATCGCCCTCTCTTTTTCTATCATAATACGAAATGTACATTTTTCTTTTTTCGAGTGCAGAGGATACAAGATAGTGCAGTTAAAAGGAACAGATGTATGACGTAAGTCCGTATTTGTTGAGTTGAATATGAGAAGAATATGGCGACAGTGATCTCGTAGCAGTGGATAAGCTTTCGATTTCGACCTCGAAGTACGTACCAGTGTTTATCGTCGTGTGATTAGAAGTGTTTTTTTTAAGTATCCGATAAATCGGAGACGCGACACGATGAGCTTCTTCAGCAAGGTGTTCGGCGGCAAGAAGGATCCGGCTGCTCCCTCGACGGCCGAGGCGATTCAGAAATTACGCGAAACGGAGGATATGTTGATAAAGAAGCAGGAGTTCTTAGAGAGCAAAATAGACAATGAAGTGTTAATAGCGAAGAAGAATGCGTCGAAGAACAAGCGAGGTAGCATATATAACTTGTGCGTCCTTTGCAACTTACATACTTCGAGTCTGACTTTTACAACTGAACTGTCAGTTTGATTGATTGTTATGTGTATTTATCTCTTTCATTTGCGCTTTATTTGTCATTCTGAATTATTATCGTCTCTCTTATGCTTACATTATGTTTTTAAACGATGTCTACATTTAGTATAGTTGTGTGTCTAATTCAACTCGTCACTTAAAATTAAAAGCTATATATATATATATGTATATGTATATATATGTATATATGATATGTATATATATGTATATGTATGTATGTAGGATATGTATATATATGTATATGTATGTATGTATGAGGATAAGTCAATAATTATCTGGAATATATTTATGCAATTTATTGAAGCATCAATAGAGATTACGTTTATATATTATTTCAATATATTCTCTTTGGTTTTCAACGCATTTAGTTCAACATTTCACAAATTTATTTATGCTATCAGAAAAAAGTTCCTTGTTCTTTTAGCTACATATATCATTTCTTTCACACTGTGGTCAATGTTAAATCAAGGATTTCTTAAGACATTTTTGAATGAATCATATAAATAGTCATTATCTGAAACAAGTGATTACTAGAGACCGGATCACGGTGCCGTTTTTCCCATTCCAAGCGCGTGCTAGCAGCCGTGAGAAGTATCTTCTACACAGTGCGGTCTAGTGGTGTAACGTAGCAAATATATTTATTTATGTATTTATATAATTATTCTCACGACGCTCGGCCGCTAGCACATGCTTGGAGTGGGAAAAACGGCACTGCAATCTGGTCTCTAGTGGTTACCATCTGTTTGGTATACTCAAAGATGTCTTAAGAGATCAATTTACCATTGACCGAAATATGAAAGAAACAATAATGCACGCATGGCCAAGACTCAAAAATATTAATTTTCTGAAAGCATAAATAAACTTGTGGAATATCAAGTGTATTGAAAAGCAAGATGATTACATTGGAAAATAAGGTAAATATAAATCTCTATTGATGCTGCAATAAATTTTATTCCTTAAATTTTATGCTTTAATTACATTCTGGATACTTATTACTTCTTCGTATTCAAATAATATGTCCATGTAAATCCAAATATGTCGAAAACATATTTTTACCTGCTATAAGTTTTGCCGGCAGAATACAAAAGAATGTAATAAAATCTGCTGACAGAATACTTCTGGCAAATTTAATGCAGAAACCAGGCAGAATCTGCTGTTTTTATAATCATTTAAATGACATATTTTATTTGAAATGACAGATTCTGCTTGATTTTTATTAATAAAATTATGTCAACAGGCTCTGCTAGTAGAACACAAGCTTAATTAAAGACAAAAGTTGATGCCACAAATTGACTGACAAACTGTTAGCATATTGCTAACATTTTGCTTACTGGATATGATTTAATTAAGCATTAAGAATATTATATATCTTTTAGCTGCCATTCAAGCACTGAAAAGAAAGAAACGATATGAAAAGCAGTTACAGCAAATTGATGGCACACTGTCCACGATTGAAATGCAAAGAGAAGCACTGGAGAGTGCAAATACAAATACCGCTGTTCTTACTACCATGAAGGGTGCCGCAGATGCGATGAAGGCTGCGCATCAACATATGTAAGATTTTTACATTTTTACCATTATTAGTAATTGGCTATTTTTCAATATAATCTTTAGGTTATCTGAAAGTAATATCTTAATATAAGGTGGATATATTAAAAATGAAAAAGTTATTTCTTTAAATATGAAAATAAATATATAAAATATACGTCTGAGTTATATACAATAATTTATGTATTAAATAATGTATTTATATTTTTGTTATATTTAAATTACTTTTTTGTTATATATGTATTATATATTTGTTATATTTATACTATAGGGATGTCGACCAAGTACACGATATGATGGATGATATAGCAGAGCAACAAGATGTGGCTAGAGAAATTTCAGATGCCATATCTAACCCAGTAGCATTTGGCCAGGATGCTGATGAGGACGAGTTAGAAAAGGAGCTAGAGGAACTTCAACAAGAACAGCTTGATAAAGAATTACTTGGTATTGATACAACGACAGATGAACTACCAGCAGTACCAACTTCAGTTCCTGTTGCGCCAAGCAAAATTCGCACAAGTAACTATTATTCTTATAATGGTATAAATTTCTCATATTATAAAAATATAAAAATATGAACAATTGTGTCACGCATATCTGAAAAAATTATTATAATTTATGGCATCGATTTATGGTCTTAAATTAGAGTAATAAAATATTAAAATTTTATTTATAGAAGCTAAACCGGAAGAGGACGACGACTTGAAAGAGTTAGAGGCATGGGCATCGTAAAGTAATGTTAGAAGTGATGTTAAAATCAAAGATACAAGATGTTTTTAGATAAATGTAAATTGTATATTATTATCACCATGCATAAATTACTATATCATTAAATAATTAATTAATTAAATTAATTTTCTAATATGAGTATGCAATGCTAAGTTTCGTAAGCAGAACTTTCGAACAAAATTACTGAAGTTAATATTTAAGCTTGAGTAAAGATTATATTGCTTGTATTTTTATGTTGTGGTAAATATTACTAATAAGTGAAAAGAACAACAAACAAAAGTTGCTTATAATTACTGGCAGAGAAAGAGAGTAGCATATTTTATATTTACAGTAAATATATTGCTAATATACAATAAACGTTAAAACTTAGGAGGCAATGTTGAATACCCCAATTCATATGTAACATTTAAATATATATATATATATATATATATTCAATATATATATATATATACTATGTATATTACGTAAAAAAATATATCTGTTCTTATATCGGAAAAAATATAGTCTGTAAGTATATTATTTCTCTGAAAATATTTTGTTATTGTACATATACATAATCTAAGAAAGAATTTTCTTTCTTTAAATTGTTAAATACACATGGCCTTCTAATCTTTGTATAAATCGTATAAATATATTTGCTATAAATAAATTTCATCCAAAAATGTGCTTCAATTGATATCATCATTGGTTCAATAATGCGTTAAAGATGAGATATATAAATATTAATATATTCAATGAAGGATATACATCGAATATTTTAAATTCACTGAACGTTTTTTTTATTTCATTCTTTAGAGCCACCGCACAAGACTCGTACGGTCACGTAGCGTAACATAACGTGAGCCAACGCACAAGAAACGTATTGGTTAAGCAGGGCACACACACTTTTCGTAGAACGTAACAATAAGGTTTCGACCAATCGGGCTTTCTTCTTGAACTCATTCGCAATATTATGTATACACATATTTCGAATGGTCGAAATGCGTGTACGCTTCTGAAACACTATTCTTGAATATTCTTTTACAGTATTCGCATTAGGAAACATATATGTTTTTCAATGCACTGAATTTGAATTATACTTGCCAACATCGGAAAATATATGGTCCTATACATATAAATTAGAGTCCTATACTCCGTTCAACGAGAGATTGAGACCTCATAGAAGTTAGCCGGACAATTTCGACTTACGACATTTTTTTTTACGAATCGATTGTTAGTCGTTTGTTATTGATTGTTAGACTAATTAGAACGTTCGTTAGTTAATAGTTTTTACGTAATCACGAAAATAATTTTTAGTGTTAATTTAGCCGGTAAATATAGAATTCTTTACAATTTTCGATTCAAACCGTGGTTAATCGATGCGGAATCGTTTGTTAGTTCCGAATATACTATAATTAAAACGTTTGTTAGATCACGGTTTTGCTAAAAAAAGCGAAAAACTGTATATCGTTTAGCTGCCGGAGAGTGGGGGTGAGACGTAGAATATGTGGTGGTTTCGGAACGCATTACGTAATGGTTCATTAAGGCCTTCACACATAAAATCGCGTAAGGACGTAAAACGTAAGCGTAAGAAAATCGACCAATCCCAATCAAGTATTGCGCTGTACGTAATCCCAGTAGGGGAAAATACTCGATTGGGATCGATAGATTTTCTTACGCTTACGTTTTACGTCCTTACGGCATTTTATGTGTGAAGGCCTTAACCTGCCGAAACTCCGTTGGTTACATAGGTACCATAAGCAACGTTTACAATGTTAATAGCGAGTTCGCACAATATACAGGTTCCAAGATATTTGATTAGACGTATTTACCCCGTAGACGTTTTAGCCCCGGTCTCACCTACTTTCACGCCATTGGTCGTGACGATATTGGACTCCGTGACGATAGCTCGGTAATTTGCTGGATAAACATTATTTATCAATCAAATTGACTTTCATACGGCTCATTCGACGCGGAATCGTTTGGTGGTCACGAATATCGTCATTAAAACGTTTGGTGATCAATCGTTTTCCTAAGAAATAGAAAAAACCGTACTCTCACGCAGTAGATTTTCTGGGAAATTTGGGTTGACCACCAAACGATATCGATGACGATTTTAACCAAACAATAACGATTTTAATGACGATATTTGTGACCACCTAACGATTCTGCGTCGAATGAGCCCTATCAAAGTCAATTTGGGTGACAAATACAATTTTTCTGACTAATGGCACGGAGTCATACGACCAATGGCGTGAGCATATGGTTTTTCCTATTTTCTGGGAAAACGGTTGACCACCAAACGTTTTAATGACGATATTTGTGACCACCAAACGATTCCGCGTCGAACGAGTCGTATGAAAGTCAATTTGATTGATAAATAATGTTTATCCATCAAATTACCGAGCTAACGTCACGGATTCGAGTCATACGACCAATGGCGTGAGAGTACGGTTTTTTCTATTTCTTAGGAAAACGATTGACCACCAAACGTTTTAATGACGATATTCGTGACCACCAAACGATTCCGCGTCGAATGTGTCCTATCAAAGTCAATTTGGGTGATAAATACAATTTTTCCGATTAATGGCACAGAGGTTTGTCCGGCATTATGCGCGCATACGGTTTTTTCTATTTTTTGGGAAAACGGTTGACCACCAAACGTTGTGATATTCGTGACCACCAAACGATTCCGCGTCGAATGAGCTATAAAAAGGATAAATTAGTTGAAAAAAAATTATCCGGCTAACTTCACACCGGATATTTTATTTTTATTTTACAAAAAAACGGCTAACCACCAAACGATCAGACTAAACTACCAAAGACCATCAAACGACCACCAATCGATACCAATGAGGTTCCTCACTAACTTTTGCTCCCGCACAGGGGAGCCACTGTGCCTGGTAGCTAACGGCGCAAATTTCAAAGCAGTGAAAGAATAAAAAAGAATTGTGATAATGAGTGGCAAAAAATACGCAAAGTGGTCTGTGAAAAAATTAAAAAAAGAGCTCCGTTCTCGGGGAGCAAAAGTAACGGGGAAAAAGAAGGATTTACAAGATCGGTAAAATAGATCCTCAATATAGGTTATTATGTTTAATATACTCTTTACCCGGCGAATCAAATTGTAACAGAGTTATTTCAGTTAATGAATGCGAACAAACATTATCGATTGACATACAGTCATAATATTTTTATTACAATACTGATTTTTCCCATATGTTAACAATTGGTGTTTGAAACTCGCGCGGAATACTACCAATTTTGATATGGTGCTGCACTCTAATGCTAGCTTTCACTGAGGAATCTCATTGGGCGCGTTCAGCAAACCAAGCCGCTCAGTAGCAGTCGAACGTGATTGGCTCTTACTTTTAGAACCAACGAATCAACGCAGAGTGTTGATAAGACGAACCCAACAGTTGTGTCTGCTGAACGCGGCCATTACTAAACTGCTGATGATTGCTGATTGCTGCTCACTGCTGTTGCATTTCACAGCCCATGGCCACACCATGGCCCATGAAAACCTACCTTTATACTTGTGTGCTGTGACCACTGTTTACGCACGTGTTACGTGTTAAGAATTGATAAACTGTACGTTTAATAAAGTAATAAAGTTTAAAGTTTGAGAATAAAATGTAATTATGTCTACAAACAGGATGGAATTAAATGAAAAAACTAAACCAAAATCGAAAATGTCTACAAGCAAGATGGAATTAAATGAAGAAATTGAACCAAAGTCGAAAAATTTTCACGAATTAGAACTAGACGACAGAATACTAAAGGTAAAATCGATTTGACAGATTATAATGAAGCTGATGTCTTATGTATCTAGTTTAGACGTATTTTATTACGCAATATTATTTTCTTGAACAATAAGAAAGTTTAATCAGGTGCATTCAAGCCGGCAAAGGAGCTAGCTTGCTTACCAAGCAAAATGCAACTAACATAGTGGTACTATTTTATAACTTTTAGGGCTGGTTCTAGCCTGTTGCTAAACTACCTAATAGTTAAATTTTTTTTTTTTTTTAATTCAAATAAAGGAAAGACTGTGGGGGTAGCCCATGTGGTCATAGTAGCAAAACCGAAACTAGTTGCATCACATCAAAACAAAAGAGACTTCGATTAGATTAACATGAACGCCTCAATAAAAGCGTCCCAAACAGAAGTTAAACTGCGTAATATAAACTCGTAAACTCGTAGAACTTTGAACTCGAAACTGTGCAAGTGTATGAATGTATGTATAATTGTTCGTGTATGTCCGCGGTGTCGGGAACTCGTTATTGCCGTAGGTGCGTTAAGCCCAAGGAACTGCGCGGATCACTTCCCCCTGCGGCCCTAATAGTTAAATCATATGTATGTTTTTGTTTATCCTTTACATTAGGTAAAGATAGACATATGATTTAACTCCATATTGTCCTCGGAATAGAGGCAGGAGCCAATTAAACCAAAGATGATATGATTTAACTATTAGGTTTTTTGTTTTGCTTCTTTTAGGTTAGGAGCATTTAGCGCCTTCAACCCTGCCTTTGGGTTATATAGCGCATTAACTATTAGGTAGCTTAGCAATAGGTTGGAACAACCGGCCCTTAATAGTTTTAATGACAGTGTCGGTATTATTATATTGTGGTTGCGCGCAGAGTATAATATATGGTAAAAAAGCTGTACAACAACAATATAATAATAATGATACTGTTCTTAAGAATTATAGAATAGGATTATCATTTGTACATCATTAAGCACATATTCTTTTATAATAACAAACTAGAATTTTTGTTGTAGAGATTTAAAAATTATTATTACTATACTAAAAAGTAATTAGTACGTTCTCATTAACCACATATGGATCTTTCCATCTTCTGATAACATCATATTTTGTACTTTTGAAGATATTACCGCTATGTAAGTGAAAACTAGTAAAATGTAAGCAATATTAAATTTATAGCATAAATTAATCAACAGAGAACATAATATGCTATATAGCTAAATTGCTGCAATAAAGTAGCTAGCAATTTTTCAATACATTCGTTCTAGCTGCTTTACTTGCTGGCTTGAACATGCCTACTACAAGTATATATGTATAATTATTTGAGTGCTAAGAAGTGCAATCATGTTTCTCCTGTTTTATATCAGCGAATTGCACTCCTTTTCCATATTAAATTGTCAATTGTCAATTCTGTTGTTTTCTTCTATTATTATTGTTGGATATTGTTACTTTATATTGCAGAATAGTTTGATTTAGTAATGATTAATTAAATCTTGACAATAACTATAGAAATTGAGTGTACTGAAAAAATGAATCTATTATAGGGCTTGCTTGGTATTTTTTGCAAAAATTCTCTCATCAATCACTTTTGACACTCAAATGGTTAATCCTTGCCACCCATCTTTAGGATTTCATATAATCTATCTGAGTTGTTTTTAACTTTAACTTATAATTATTCATTTTATATTGAAAAAAGTTTAACATACCTACAAATAAAAAATTTTTTATATATAAACATTTTTATTAAAATTAAAAGTAAAAGAAAGTATAAATATTGCTATAAAAATAACTATTCAAAATCATTATTTTCAGTAAAACAGAAAATATTGCTATTTTTAGGTACATGGGGTCTAAAAAGACCTCAAGTGGGTGGTGAGGGTTAAGCAATGACAAAGATAAGTTTATAGTTGACAAATAGAAACATTGAGATAACGTAATAGCATTATTTTGTAAATATTACTTCTAAAATGTACAAGGCGATAAGTATAAGAATAATCTAAAAAATATATTAAAAAATAAATTTTATAGGCTATCACGAAACTAGGCTGGATGGAGCCTACATTAATACAAGAAAAAGCGATACCTCTGTTATTGGAAGGGAAGGATCTCTTAATTAGGGCTCGTACAGGTTCAGGCAAAACTGCTGCCTTTGCAGTACCGCTTATTCAGAAAATATTACTAAAAAAACGAACACAAGAGAGACAGGAGATTAAAGGTCTGATCGTTGCACCTAGCAAGGAATTATGCAAGCAAATTCATGATGTTATCATGAACCTAACGATAAAGTGCTGTAGGGAAGTCAGAGTGATTGATCTTAGTCTACAAATGGATTTGAATTCGCAAAAACTTTTACTAAGCGAAATGCCAGATATTGTTGTGGTTACCCCAGGTCGATTATTGCAGCATTTAAAAGCAAAAAATTTGATGCTGAAACATAGTCTTGATACATTAATAATCGACGAAGCTGATTTAGTATGTACTTATGTCATAGCATTTGTAAGCATTGCAAAGTCAATTTAATCAGATCATACCATTTAATATATAATTATATTATTGATACAGCTATTTTCATTTGGATATGAAAAGGACATAAAAGCTGTGTTAGCTTACTTACCAACGGCATATCAAGCAGTTTTGGCGTCTGCCACGTTGTCTGAGGATGTTCAAACTTTGAAGAAATTAATTCTGCACAATCCTGCAATTTTAAAACTAGAAGAGCCACCGTTAGCTCCTCCTACACAATTGGCTCATTATACGTTGGCTGCAGAGGAAAATGATAAAGCTGCCATTTTATATGCCTTATTAAAATTATATTTAATTAGGTAATTTTACACACACACACGCACACGCACATGCATGCACACGCACGCACGTTTAGTAGAGTATATAATATCTTCTAATAGAAAATTATTTTTGCCAATTACTGCAAATATATTATACTCTTTTAATTTTTTATTAGGGGAAAATCTATAATCTTTGTACACACTGTAGATAGATGCTACAAATTGAAGCTATTCTTAGAGCAGTTTGGTATTCCAACGTGTGTTTTAAATTCCGAGTTACCAGCAACCTCAAGATGTAGAGCGGTTTCGCAATTCAACAGTGGCGCTTACGACATTATAATAGCATCGGATGAGAAAGTCTTAGAAGAGGTATGCACATAATAAGGAATTGTACTTTGTATTATTTTATTCATATACATATCTCTTGTAGCCACATGTGATAAAACCGAAAAAAAGCAAACGAAAGAAAGACAAGGAATCAGGTGTAGCGCGCGGTATCGATTTCCAATTCGTGTCCAATGTAATCAACTTTGACTTCCCATTGGATTTGAATTCTTACATACACAGAGCGGGACGTACCGCACGCGGGAAGAATCAGGGAACTGCTCTTAGCTTTGTAGCTATTAGAGAGAGACCATTGATGGAAGAAGTTGAACAGGAATTGAAGCACACTTACAACTGTGAAAGTCTATTTAAAACCTATCAGTTTAAATTGGAAGAAGTAGAGGGTTTTCGGTACGACTCAATTTTTCTGATTTTATTGTAACATAATAAAATTTTGAAATTATAGTTAGATTTTTGTAGAAGAATATAGGTACCTTCTTTATCTTTTTTTAGTTATATATATTATTTAATTTTGTATAGAATTATTTTCGACGCTGATCTGTTTTATTTTGCGAAATTATGATGATTTCAGATATCGTGCGAAAGATGCTTGGAAAGCTGTTACAAGGATTGCCGTTCGAGAAGCGCGATTGAAAGAAATTAAACAGGAAGTTATGAATTGTGAGAAACTAAAAAGTTACTTCGAGGATAACCCGCGAGACTTGAAGTCATTGCGCCAGGACAAGACGTTGCATACTGTGAAATTGCAACCGCATTTAAAAGATGTGCCTGAATATATAGTACCACCCACTTTGAAAAAAGTCATGGGAATGGGAAGAAGGAAAAGAAAATTTGACAGGGATGCTGCATCATCGGGAGCAACGAGTGCTAAGTCGAGACATCTAGCTCGCGCTTCAAATCCACTGATAAGTTTACAGATACTAAATAAATAAATCTTTGTAGATTAATTTAATCCATAAGACCGTCAAGATTATAGTATGTGTACAATCACACATACCTATATGCAAAAATTCCACTAAAAGGAATTTGCTTTTTCATTTTTAATTCTGACTTCTACTATGCATATTTATAAAATTAAAATAATTAGTAAACATATAAACAAATATCTGTACATGATTGTATGCATACAAATTTCTTGCGCATCGACATTTTTCAATTACGTTGAAATTAATTTTTCAAGTAAACCACGATTTGTTTTCATTGTTGGAATATTTTTAAATAAAATATTTATGTATTACATTGCTTTTTGATTCTTCATATCAGAACTGCAACAAAAGATTTTATATCGTAGATTATATGATAATAAATAGATATGATCCTTATGTTAATATTTCCTATTAAGTTTTTCAAGATAGTTTGTATGGGTTTTTTCTAGTTTTTCTCATCTACTTATATAAAAAAAGCAAGATGGAATATAAATAAAATGTGTGAGAAGGAAATATTAAAATAATTAATTTTTTTACTAGATAGAAGTTTATTATTTTTCTAAGAGTTATACAAACACCACTTGTAATTTTTTAAATTATCTAAAAGATATTCTAAACTTGATTTAATCTAATTTTATTTAAATTTTTTATAACGAACGAGTGACTGCACTACTGAAGCCTCGAAACTTTGTGTATTACTTCAGGATTCCATGTTATAATTATCCAATCTTATTACGAGCCCAGTCCGGTGGAGATTGAAGCCTTACCATCCTTTACAATTTCCTCTTTTTTGAACGAATTTAGAGGAGTTCATGGAGCTGCAAGTATTACGTTTGTGACACTTTTGGGCTCATCATCCTTTTTCGCGCGCACGCGCCCCTCACTCTTCATCTCGCGAGTATCGCATTTTCGTCCATTCTGCGATCCTGCCGGAACAAAACTCTGTATCCAAGAATTCAAATCCGATGTGTCTTCTCTTTTGTGTCTAAAATTGTTCCATTTTATACATACTAGTTTTCTCCCAGTTCTCTTTATAATGCGTTACCTTCTTAATAAAGGTGATCATATTCTACTTGATGTTACTGTTCAACATTAGAAGAATAGTGGCATTATGTTTTCGGCAATTATCCAATTCTACTGATGTTATGACCTGCTCCCTTCTCTTTTGTGTCTAAAATTGTTCCATTTTATACATTCTAGTTTTCTCCCAGTTCTCTTTATAATGCGTTACCTTCTTAATAAAGGTGATCACATTCTACTTGATGTTACTGTTCAACATTAGAAGAATAGTGGCATTATGTTTTCGGCAATTATCCAATTCTACTGATGTTATGACCTGCTCCCATGTGATACAATGAAATAAAATGTTATTACATCTTCGCGTTGTTCTTCGTGAGGCAGAAGACACGTCTCTTGCTGACCATCTTACTAATCCTTTTGAGGTGTGCCATCAAGCAATAACTATTATATGATAAACTATTATTGGGCACAGTTATTTCTCTATTTATTTCTCCATATTCGTAAGAATTCAGAGATTTCGGAAGATTATAGATCGTATTGTTCCTTAGGAACATTTCAATGATGTATCGACACTTAGTAAATAGTATATTCGTTATATTTTTTGCATTTAATATTAAAAAAGTCGTAATTGAAGCTATTCTTATGGTAAAAGAATTGAGTAGAAATGAAAATAAATGATTTGAGAAGGGTGATTTTGACTTAAGTTCAACAATCAAGAAGATATTACTGTGCATCTAGTGGGACATGAAAGAAATTATGTGTTATGAGTTACTAAATACAGGAAAAATAGTAATTGCTAAGCGCTACCAACTTGTCGAAATGCCATTTACTGATGAGCAATCGTAAGGTCATTTTGCTCCATGACTTCACACGCAGTAAAGACGACAAAAAGTGTCATCTTGAGCTGGAAGTTCTCTCTTACGTGGCTTATTTGCCAAACAATGGGTCCTTCAGATTACCACTTGTTTAAGTCATTATGTCATTTGGCAAATACATATTTCACGACAGATGACAATGTCCGAAAATGTCTCGATATTCTATCGCCTCAAAGCCGTCAAGTTCCTATCACAATGGTATAAAATCATCTCGATAATAATAGAGAATATTTGGACAATTGAGCCTTTTTTAGTCTTTTTAAAATAAAATTTTGATTTTACCTAAAAACTGGAAGAAATTTATCTCTACAACCAATATTATAAATATAACGAAAATGTTACATTCAACATTATGAATAATCTATCAATACAGATTTGCAGCAATTTACACTTAAATAAGAGTCATTTCAGAAGATTATATATATTATATTGCTTAATAAATAAAACATTTTAGTAAAAGTTATTAATAAATAAAATTAATATTAAATTAATAGATATTAATTGATAATACTAAAATTAAATTTAATTATATAATATTAAATTTAATAATAATTAATAATATTAAAATTAAATTTAATTATATAATAATATTAAATTTAATAATATTAAAAGAAAGTTACTAATAAATTATTTTTATAACATATATTTTACGCGCGCGATAACATACAAGTTATAAATTATTATGCAGAACTACGAATAATATATTACTCATTAAATTCCGAATTGATAATAAAAATGATTAAAATATTTTTTTTAACATGAGACGTCACTTTGGTATGAGATAACCGGAGTAGGAATATATTTTTTGTTTAATTTACTGCTTATTGGTATGGGCAATGGATGGATATGTGGTTTAGCAGGAAATTTAGTCCCAGCGATATCAATTTCATAACATGTCGTTGGATCCATTATAAAGTCTGTTGTAACTGTGTTTGTCTGTTGTCTTTCTGCTCTAGGAAGACTAATAAATCCAAGACAAACGAGTTTCTCTGTTACAAAACCATAACTAAAAAAGTGATTATAATATAATAATGCTAATGATGATGCTATATACATATAATGCAGATAAATAACAACATATAAAATGTATGTTCAATAAATGCAACACATATTTACCCGGCCGATGTAACAGTACCAACAAATTCATCATTCCGATATAACGGTTCACCACCCCATGCCCACACATCCTTGTTCAAGTCCATGCCGTCAAGAACAAATAGAACCAATCTTCTTGTCACTCCTTGTATCTTCTGCTGTTGTAAAGCAGATTTGCCAATAAAATAGCCCTTCTGTAATAAAATTATAAAATATTTATTAAATTCATCGGATCTGACCCATTTTTGACTGTATATGTGTTTTTTTGTAGCTGCTCTTAACATTTTTAAATCTTTCAACTTTATTTTTTAATAGATTTGCAAAATACAAACGATAACACAAAAAGTTCTATACTTTATAAAAAAAAACTAACAATTTTAAATGTAGAAACATATGTGTGCAGAATACAAATAGAATAGGATTAATGCGGCGATATTAACATCTAACTTTACGCTGTAGCCGCTTCCAGCTTCGTACGGCGTGACATACGGTGTCAATTCTTCAGCCCAAAACGGAATAAATCTTTCTATTCTCATGAAACGTTGTGTGAGTACACCAACATCTCGTGCACCGTAGTCTTTGCCTACAGCCATTAATGTTGAATAAACGTGCAGCGCATATTCCGAAGGTATGTAGAGACAATAACCAGATTCACCCGTATGTGTGAATGCCATCACCATAACGTCCGAAGCATATGCAACGTTTACCGTCTACCATTTTGAATAAAGGATCAATTTGAGATATCTGTACTAAAATAAAAGAAATGATCAATGTGACGATTACGAAAAGTACTCTGACCTTATAAGTGAAGGGTGAAAGATTGATGTCAGAGTTAGATAACTCGGAAAGCAGATCAGTAGCTTTCGGACCTACTACATTGATCACTGTATATTTTGAAGTCACGTCATTAAGACCTACCGAATGGTCTGTCGGCAAATGTCTATTTTGTTAAATAAGGAAACATTTATAAAAATTATATTAATAATAGAAATAATGCTTATATATTTACAGAAAGTAAAGAATAATTTATAATAGTAGCTTTGGAATTCAAATGAGAAAATCAATTCTTAGTAAAAGAATTTCTTTTTAAGAATAAAAAAATCTAATACGTTTATTATTGTATTTTTTAATTTAAAATTGAATTTCTCTTTGATTCCAAACTAATATCTGTTTGTTTTATTATAACCTGTAGAATAGCACTTACCTAGACATCCACTGATAAATACGTGTCTGCTGTGACGTAGGCGAGACCATAAAATAGCTGTTTTGTCCTTGTCGTACCAACATACAGTCATTTTCATAACCACCTTTCTCATTTTGCATTCCTGTATGAACTATTCCGCCAACTGATATATTAGCATCATTAGAACACAACTGTTGCAGGTAGTCTACTACCTCTCCATGACTAGACTACAAGAAAATTAATTATTAAAAAGATAAGATAATAAAACGGGGATATAATTAAATCTGTAACATTAGAAACCGTATGTTTGATCAAATTTTGATTAATTGGACTTATGTTATTATTGCATACTTTTAATATACTTCAAAAAGTAAATTTTGATCATAAATGAATTTTAAAAAAGATTTTGATTTTTGCAGAAAAGAGCGAGGAAAGGAGAAAAATATTTAACATATATTTCGCATTCATTGATTTTGTTATATTAATCACTTACTTTGATTTCGATTTTCGAAAATGAGCTCATATCTATTATTCCGACACCTTCTCTGCACGCTTGAAATTCGTCCTTTATGAAATCAAAGAATTTTGGTTTATAAAAGCTACCTTTGGGCATAGTCGGCTTTTTCTGTCCTCCTATCAAATATAAATAAAAATAATATAAGTTTTATAATATTTCAACGATATGCTTTGTTTCAGAAGATTTAATATTTTAAGGAACCCACGTCTATAAGTAGGATCAAAGTAAAGTGGACGTTCGTAGGCCATTTTTACACCAAAAATTGCACCGCGTTCTTCTAGAACGGAATATAAGGGTGAACAACGCAATTTACGAGCGTATTTATACTCAGATTGATGAGGATATAGTATAGCATAATTTCGGCCAACTACTTCCTTCATTCGCTGCTGCAGGTATTGTTTATTGTTGTGTAAATCTAGAAATCTTTGCACATTAAACGGGAGCACTTCCTGTGTCGATTCACCATTTATTAAAGATTCAGCGATTTCTTTACCAATTCCACCAGCACCTTTTAAAAAAATATATAGTAATATCTCAAATTTATTCATATGAGAAATGAGAATGGATCAAGGAACTCAGAGACGTTTTCAAAATCTTGCTTACCTTGTAATGAATTGCCATTCATCCCAACGGCAACAAAATAGTTCTTTACTTCAGGACTTTCTCCTAATATCCATCTACCATCTGGTGTAAAATTGTCAGGGCAATTATATATATTTGGATGTTTTATTTCTTTTAAGATCGGTAATCTATGTACAACTTTTTCCCATAATGGCTGCCAATGAGCTAGATCACTTTTTACGTGTTTTGTCCAATCTTTTGAAGGAACTCGACCGCTGCCAAACGCTGGTTTTGCATCAGGCTCAAACCAGCCAAGTAAAAATCCACCTGTGGAATTATCAATTACAATATAAATAACGTAGGTGCATCCTAAATATAACATATACCTTCATATCTTTAATTCATCAAAAACATTTAATACAATATAGAAAATATGGAAAAGACATACCTTTCCATTCTCTCATATATGAGTATGAGTCAAAATCTCGTATATATGGTAAAGATGTACTGATTTCTGACGACAAAGGAGATACGATTGCATATAAATGTTCTGCAGGATATGCAGGAATTCGAACAGGTGGTGTACATTTTAATCCTAACTCACGGGCCCACTATGGAGTTAACGAACAAATATATTACATTAATCATATTGTAAATGCTATAATTGCATTTAGGATTTTTGCAAATATACCTACCATCCCAGCACAATTAATGAAATACTGGCAGAAAACAGTACCATATTCAGTCTTGACACTTTTAACAGCACCTTTTTCAGTCTTTACCTGTTCTACACGACAATGCTCGACATATCGTGCTCCTCCTTGCTTCGCTAATTTTGCTAAGACTTCACAAATTGCAGTTAGATTAGCAACAGCATCTTCTGGTACCCAAATTGCTCCTTCTATATCCTCAACGTGTAAGTAAGGATGTAATCTTTTCAGTTCTTCTTTGCCCAAGATCTATAATGTATTAATATAATTTTATAACTAGGTAATTCTCAACAATTACTACATGCTATATGTTATGCTTTACATTATAATTTAGAATATTACAAAGTATAAATAATATTATACAGTAGAAAGTGTTTACTAATTTCATAAAATTGATTTTTTCTCGCAATATTGTCTTTTCATAGAGATTCACAGATTCATACAATATATAGTCAATTTATTCAAGCGTGAAGTTAAATTATATTAAATTAGTATCAAATCAATTGTGATCAATAATAAAAACAATATTTACTTCACAATGCAATCCAGTTGGTACATTATAAGCCATTCTCCTTTTAAGGGCCACCATTCTATCCTTAGACTGAGCCAAATTTATACTGCCATATTGCCTCAATCCTATGTCATAGCCCATTTTCTGTAGCTGCTGATATAACTTGATGCTGTATGCAATTAAGTTCCTGCGAGAAATTGGCTTGAAGAGCCCAAGTGTACCAGATCCAAAGTGTGAGGATCCACTGCCAATTCTATAATCAAGTGATTGTCTTATCATTTAATGGCTATAACTCAGATAGCTAATTTGCTAGCCATTTCTGACAGAATTTGCTGCCAGTACTGCTGCTGACATACTGTGGATAGCTTGCTTATTGGGTTTGCAACCATTTAAATGATTAGAAAGCAGCAGAGTCTGTAAGTTCTATTAGCAAAACTCAGATAGCCAAATTTGTCAAAAACAGATTTTGAAAGTGTCTACTATAAATTTTGTTGAGATTGCCAGCAACAGAATCTGCTAACAGAATATAATGACAGATTGATTACAGAAATTGAGCATAATATGCTGTTTTGTAATCATTTAACTAATGTATTTTATTTAAATGTTTCTAAAATAATAGATAAAATATATTCTATTTAATTTATGCCAACAATCTACTGTCAGATTATGTCGGCAGGCTCTATGGATAAAACATGAATTTAATACTGATACCATCGACATGTATAGACTACGTGATCCCTATATAAAAGCCTTCAAAAAGTGTCCGGTAGAGTTGACCTCTACCTCGTACCCTCTTTGTCTGTACTGTATTAATATTTTTTGGTTTACTAGAAAAGTAATTTTGCGAGTTACGATTTAAGTTCCAAACATATAAACTACAAATTAGGCATAGATTTACGTGTTTTGCTCCAAGACGAGGACATCGTTCCATCCGTTTAGTACTAAATGATAGGCGACCGAATTGGCGACAGTTCCAGCACCGGCGATGACGATTTGTGATTGCGATGGTAGGTATGGTGGATCTTCAGACGAGTGACCTTTCTCACTGGACAATGAATTACGACTGGCGTCCGTTGATTGGCATCGTAGGCAACTCTCATCATTGTAGGTTATGTAACGCACACTGATTACCGAGCTCTTCGCTCTTAAACTATTTTTTCCGAACAAACACGCGCGTCTCGAACAGAGTAGCCTCAACATTAAACGCCGCTGAGCGATTCAATAGCAGCACAAAACACGTGTGATTCGTTTATAACTTGTGAGTTCAAAGTTATCAGTCCGAATGATGTTTCCCGTTGAAAAGAAATCGACTCAGACTACTCCGAGTAGTCCAAGTCTGAGCCGAATTGATTTGTTAAACGAAAGATGGTATGTAATGTACATGCGACAAACTTTGGAAAGGACTCCTGCATTTTATGCCTCGTGATTAAGACTCTAAATTATAGAATACACATTAATAAGATTTTAAAAACACGAGACTTTAGTTTGCTTTAGTTTAGTTGTCTATTTTTATCGTATTTAGAATATATATATATATATAAACACTATATATAGGGGCTGCGCGCGCACAATGAAAGGAATAGAGAACAGGGAATTGGGAACAGTTCAATATATTAATATATGAAATTTATTAATATATCCTATGTACTTTATTACCACAGAATAGACGAAGGAATAGCGCTAAGGAACAGTGATGAAATTTTATTTTATATTCTGCCATGCATATGTTAAATATTAAACTGTTCTCTATTCTGTTTCCTGTTCGCTATTCCATTCATTGTGCGCAGCCCCTAAAGGACCAACGTAGTTGGCAAACTATAATTAAAAATTATTTATAATTATCTTTTCCAATCGTTTGGAAATTATTGGGAGAAATTTAGAAAAAACTCCAGAATCATTTGGATAAAGTGTCAAAATATATTTTATTGTTTATTATACTACTCTATTTTAATAAAAATTAATTAACAATTAAGTAAACGATATCGGAAATAAGTTGGGGCGCTGGAGGTTCATATTTTTTAATAAACAATAGCTTAAACGATTGCTCCTTAAGGTAGCTAGTGCATCAGCGAAATCGTAAATTTTTGATTGGCATGAAACTATAATTTTATTCTATAGGGCATTATACGTGATCGAAATATGTGATCGAAATATGATCGAAATATGATCGAAATACGTGATTGAAATATAAATAAGAGTATGGCATATTGTCGTCTATTTTTTTTTCTCAAATTTAACCCTTAAAGTGTATACGTTTTTTCAGTACCTTCTAAGTGCATACGTAGATCTGTCACATTCAACGCTATTTTTCCCTACCTTAAAATGTTTTTAAAAAATTTTAAAAAATTTATGAAACATCTGTCTACATTGTAGTTGACGATTTTATAGTCATTTTGATAAACATCGTTTATTTAATATCTTCTAACAGGCTTGCAAGTTTTACAGTTACGAGCAGATATCATTAAGGCTCGGACGCCGTTGACCCGCACGTATATACGTTAAGGGTTAATTTGCTACAATTTTTTTTTAATTATTAATTACTTGGATATTATACTTTTCTATGCCATTTTTATTGAGAAAAATCAAACACATGGCAGTTAAAGAGTTTATAGTAAAAAGAACATCTGACGCATTGGGATTACCCTTGTTGGGATATTATCTGATAGGGAAATTAAACAAGACCGATTTGTAATATAATTTCAGCTTTGCGAAAATTTTGAGCCCCGCTCCTTTTTGTTCTCACGCACTTTCTTATAATTCCGTATGATGGGATGGGAATCTCTTCAGCACCGCGTAATAAAGATTATAGAAGGCGTAGAAGCTAACAAGTAGAATCCCCATAAGAGCCAATCCGAACATCCAGGACAGGAGATTGTCATCTATCATGTTAGAAGTTTCTTTCCTTTTTCGGGCACTGATCTCTCCCAGCGTTGTGCCTCTTCGCTCTTTCATAAGTTTTTTCATATTGGCAAGCTTCTCCCGTAACTCATCTACAGATTCGGCGATTTCTTCGATTGATTCTCCAGCAGGTAGATCTGCAATTTATGTGAGTACGATAGTATTGCGTAACAATGAAACATTTTTGCTTAATGAAATACATATAATAATCATTAATTAAAACCTTTTAATTCAAAATTTAGTTAAATAATTTTCAAGGAAGATATATACCTATAGACGAGTGATTTATTTTAAATATTTATTTTTAATATTTCAAAAACAATGCATGTATAGTGAAACAATGTTAAACTAAAGTTGCTTGTAAATATTCTTATTATATCTACTATTTATTACAAATATTATGATCATTGAAAAGAGAATGCTTTACAAACTATTTCACGTTTTACATCAAAATATATTATGATAAAATGAAATATATAAAGATAAGGACGGAGGATAAGATAAGGAAGGAATGATCCGAAGGACATCCATAAGACGCCCTTTAAAGATATTGACGATATCCACAGGCCATTCATTTTACATCCTTCGGACATTCTATGGACGTCCACGGTATATCTGTTTATGAAATTGGTGGATATGCTTTAATCCCTAAACGTGTCCACGGGATATTCGATGGACGTCCTATAAACGTGATGAAAGGGAACATCCGGAATTGTAATTTATAGGTTGTCAAGGACATAATACTGAGTAACTTTTCCTTATAACTTAATCGGCGGTCGCTTTTTATTAAAAAGTTATTAACAAAAAAAAGTTTGGCGACCTCACCGATTTCAATGACCTTGATATATGTTGTCAAGGTCATGACCCCGAGTGACCTTCAGAAGGTTTTAGCCGTTGCTTGTTATTCGTTAAAAAGTTATTAACAAAAAAAGTTTGGAAAATACGTAGATTAGATGACGCGCTTTACAAGTATTTAACTGTTTAAAGCGCGTCACTAATCTACATAGGTTAGATGACGCGTTTTAACAGTATTTAATTGTTTAAAGCGCGTCAACTAACCCATGCGTAAACTATTTCGAGGCTACCGCACCTCCCCCGATAGCAATGGGGGGGGGTGTGGGTGAACCTCGGTTCGCGTGAAAAGTATATGCGTGAACTATTTCGGGGCTACCGCACCTCCCCCGAAAGCGGGGGGGGGGTGTGGTTGAACCTCGGTTCGCGTAAAAAGTGTATGCGTGAACTATTTCGGAGCTACCGCACCTCCCCCGAAAGCAGGGGGGGGGGTGTGGGTGAACCTCGGTTCGCGTAAAAAGTGTATGCGTAAACTATTTCGACATATATATTAGTCATTTATGCCTTCCAATACTCAAAATAGCTGCTATATTTTTCAAACTTTTTTTGTTTATAACTTTTTAATAACCAGCGACCGCCGACTAAGTTATAAGGAAAAGTTACTCAGTATTATGTCCTTGACAACATATGTCAAGGTCAAAGTAATCCAAGCTGTGTAAGTTATTGTAAACTTTTACCAAATATACAAAGCATAATACGTGCCGCTACACCACTGACCATTTCTGAAACTATCTTTTGTGACATGATTTATATTCATTAGCAATACTAGCATAGTTTTGATTTTATTTATCAATTACGAATGCTTATTACTCGTTGATAGTCTTTTTTTCATAAGTTTGATATATAATTTTTCCAAAATGACTTGTTTATTGGTAAAAAAATCTGTTTCCTCCAAAACTGATGCCATAGAAAAATATGGTTTCCTTATGGAAGCTCGTTTTCGTGATATTATTTCCATTCGTTATGAAAAATTAATAATTTTTCAGTAATTGTGACTTTTAGAGATTTTCCTATTTATTCCTATTTGTTTGAATAACCGCTAGTAATGGCCGACAACTGTGCGGCGTTCTCTATTGGCTGTGAAACTCATGATGCGCATTGCCTCACCTTATTTCCTTCCACCATGAGTTAACTATAGAGTTTCAAGTACTTACAGCTGTTTTGTGCTAGTCAGCTATGTTAGGGCCATAAATTAGACCTTCTTCTTCATAAAAGGCTTTTAATATTGTTGATTCGTCCTTTCGTGTGATTCGAGCCTCTTTAGTACTTAGGCGGACATTGTTTTAAATCGCTGGCTGTTGCGATAATCAGCAAATAATTTGGCTTGCAGACAAATAGTTACACTTTTTGTTGTCATTGTTTTAGAATTGCATTGAATTTTTCATTAAAAATTTCGGCGGCTAGATACGCAGAAATTTTAATTGTTTTGTAACCACAATAAAGGTGCTTAGGCGCGATGCGCCAAATTGAGAATTGAAACACTTGTTGTATTTTGCACTTACACACACAATACAGAGGATATTGAAATACTGTCCTCTTCATATCTGAAGAGCTGTCCCAACTCAAATCCGAAGGAATGCGTTACGCGTTCCGTTTTCTACCTGCGCATCCTCGTGCGCATCTGTTAGGTCGTCTCTAATCTCGGAAATTTTTCGAATTTTGACATAATATTTTAAGGATATATTTTAAAGACCTCCATCTTTCAAAATATGTATAAAATTGATTTTTTGATCCGACAACCGAAAATGTAGTCTTAATTAGAATGAAACAAAATCAAGCGGTTTCACGGACCGAAGTGTTAATATATAAACTACTAATATATATATCGTAATATCGTAATCTACTATTATCGTAATATCCAAAAGTTACACGACTTTGACACAATAGGCCCTATATTAATCATAGTTAAATATCTTTTTAGTCATATATACTCACAGCAAATTCTTTTTAAGAGATGAATTAGTAAGAACATATATTTTGCTTAATAATTGATTGCGCTAAACAAATTTCTCCAATATACGTCATATGTATATATGTATATCGTAGTTAGAATATGTCAAAATAAATTAAAATAGCTTTTTTGCAACTTTAATATAGTTTGATAAAGGAAATCGTATGCAGCATTTAAAAAATTATGGGAACCATTACCCTTATTCTAAAAAAAATCATTTTTTGTTAAATTAACAGTGTAATAGGCATTTTACACGATAATATTAATTTTAAAAAATAACTTTCGAAAATTCTTAGTTAACACTTTATTTTTATATCAATAATTCTGTCTAATATTAATTTATTTTAAAACTAAAGAAATTGAAGTGACTCATTTTTCAGATAAAATACTTAATTAAAAAAATTTGTCAGCTAAAGTGCAATCTTATAAGAGAAATTTTTATTGTAATACTTAATATATTTGTAGTATTTAATAATTTAATCTCCAATTAACATCTAATACACTTCTCTGATTTGTTATAATGTGTATCGTCAATATACTTCCGATTACTGGTGTAGTTTTATGCGGAGGATATTTGAAGATGTTAATGGTCGTGTCTCGAACGGTTAATGTGCATTATCCTTTCTTAACTGACTTTATAAATGTTTAAGCAGTCGGCATAAAAATCGAGAAATATCCTGAACTCACCGACGCCGACAGCACCTGGCACGCAGGTGTGTGTTTTGGTTTTCATGATGTTGCTAGATGACACGTAGTTTGACGATTCCGTCTTTTGGTCCAGAGCGTAACACGCGTATTGATCATTCAGCATCCCGCGGCATAGCGCAGTCTCTGTGCACCATATTGCTAGGATTATCTAGTGGCACGTCATTGGACAACCACATTTCCCGCGATATCTAATTTCAGTCCGATATATACTAGCAAAATCGTGAAAAATCGGACAAGTTGTAGCTTGTCGGAAACGAGATATATATTCATATTGCATAATAATATAATGTACAAGATATATTTAATAACGAACAAATATAACAAACCAATGTTGCTTTTTTCTATTTAGTAACAACCTCTCTAATATTATTTTTTGTTTCCTATTTAACTCCTTTTATGTCCTTATAGCACATACATATATGTAACATATATTTTAAAAATTTTTAACTTTGCTTGAAAAAATATATTAAAATGTATGTTTTATTTGGAAAATTCAGTGTTAAATTGCAAGAAAAAAATTAATCTAAAAATTATTTAAAAATTGCTTCCTCATAGAGGAAGCTTTGTTTTCGTAAATTTCGTAAAGTTTTCGTAAAGAAGAAACTAAAGAAAAGATTGTTTTTTGAGTTTTTGATGCTAATATGTTCAGAGTGTTCTAAAACGTCGAAATATTGCATTAAAAAAATGTTCGTATGTGTGTATATGTGTATGTGCAGATTTGATGTTGTGGTTGCTCTAACTTCCGCAAATATTGAGATATCGGGTTGTTTTTTTTTTAATCGATAGAGTATCATTCAAGGAAGGTTGGTATTGAATTTGGCGATGATCAGTAAAGGGGTTCTTTTTTAAAAAAATTTTGAATTTTTTAAGAAATGTCTGTGGTCGCTCTAACTTTTGTAAATTTTGAAATATTGGGCTATTTCTAACTTTATTATATTCTTCAGGTTTTTCTACCCCAATTTCATATATAATTCTTTAAAATTTGGCGAAGATCGATGAAAGAGTTACCGATTTCTGCTCAAAAAGTTACATGTAAGTTGTATATGTAATTTTATATAAAGTATCATTTAAAAATTATTTTGAATTTGGCGATAATCGGTAAAAGAATTCTTTCTTTATAAAATTTTGAATTTTTTGAGGATCGGTAAAGGAGTTACCGATTTTTGTCTAAAAAGCAAAAGTGGACAAGTTATACATGTAATCTTTATGTATAGAGTATCATTAAAGGAATTACTTTTTAAGGATTACTTTTTTAACTTTGATTTTTTCATATCAGGACAGTCTCCGTTTGCACTGTTTGATTCTTGAATCAAATCCTACTTAAAACTTAACAGAGATATCTAATTCTAAATAAATATGTGATTATATTAAGTAAATATGTTGTTAGGAGTATTCAAGTAAGGCTTTTTAAATATGAAAAAAAAAATTTTTTCAGTATAATATTATTAACGTTTTGTATAAATTGACATATGAAAAGAAAAATTGGATTAAAGATGGCGAATTATACTGTTGGAGGTGACGGGGAAATTAGGGCAGCGACGCGAAAAGAGAACGCACGACACGACAACGATATAAAGTCAGAATGAATATTTCAGATACACAAGTAAGTAATCACCGTACGTCGTGAGCGAAAGCAAGTGACGTGTACGTTACGCTCGAGAGATGCGTGAGAAAGAGAGAAAGGTAATAATAAGGTAAGACGCGAGCGTCGCCTCCGGAACGACACTGTCGGTAACATCTGGTTAATCGAGCTCGCAGCGCACGCTGTTAGGGTAACAGTGGAGATCGTCCTATCCAACATATACAGTTAAAAACGAGGTTAAAAATTATGTTGTAAACACTTTGTGTTGATAAAATTAATCATTAATTAAGTTAATCAAAATTTGGTCGGTCATCCCTAAATTATATAAATTTAATATTAAAATAATAGCTATAAAAAATTACGAATTAATCGATTATTATTTCGATATTATCGATTATAAAGCATCGTAATTTTTTGGAATCGGTTATTTAAACGTCGATTAATTTTTTTCAATATCGTCCATTTTCCTATTTGATAGACTCTCATCAGTTATTTTTTATCTTCACGCATTTTACGTGCACTTATCTTTAGTTGATTAATTTATATAATTCTTTTTCATAACTAGTTTGCAACATGCAAGATTTCGTATGCGTGTATGTATATATGCACATACATACATACATACATACGATCGATCTTGAGTGTCGCGGTGCACTCTGCCGATCGTGAAACGTGGCCTACGGACTACGGTTGCGACGACGGCGCTCGGGCGGAGTCGGGCGCGCCTTCGGTGACGGCTGGTGACGGCGACGTCATGGCGCAAGATGGCCGCCGGTATCGGGAATGGTGTATCGTAGACGAGGCTGGGCGGTAGGAATTCCGAAGAATAGGTGTGTCGGTGTTTTGGCGTTATGTGCAAGATAACGCGCCATTAGGATGATGCCCAGCCGCGTCGTTGTCGTCGTTGTCATCGCTGCGGGCTGAACTCGGAGTTTCGGCACCGCGCAGCGCAGTGCTCGTCGTGTACGAATCGTATGTACAAATCGGCGCCTCGCGTCTCATCCGGTCTTCCTCTTTCTTTCTTTTATTTTCTCTCCTCTCTCTCTCTCTCTCTCTCTCTCTCTCTCTCTCTCTCTCTCTCTCAACGGTGATAAGTAAGCAAACGTCACAAGTCTCCCGGTCTAGGAGATCTTCGATCTCCTTTCAAGGGATCTCGGTTACTATGTATTCATGTGAAGAGGACGAGTTCCGCCAGAGCCCTTACCGCTTAAGAATTGAAAAGAAAGAGTTGGCGAGAATCGACATACGCCAAGAAATTCGAGAGAGCCCAAGAATGAAAAGAGTGATGCTGACTTCCGTTTAGATGATAATTATGCTACACGGGTGTCAGTCAGGCTCGGTGGTCGAACACCGGATCGTTCAAAAGTGCAATCAAAAATTTAATTACCGCACCTGGTTAGAGAAGAGAGCGAGCAGCAAGATACCTGGAGTGAGGGACTACCGCTGTCTCTTTCTTGCTCTATCTGTTTCTAAGTGCTTTACAAAATTGGCCGGAAATGCAGCATTTACTACCACTAGTACTATTACTAGTATTATTATTATTGTTGCTACCATTACCTACAAAAGTTGAATTGTCAAATTTATTCTGGAATCACAAATCAGACTAGAAGAAGAGTAATAAAAAAGTGACAGTTATATCTTACAAATATCTTACATATAGATATTTGTTTTGGAAAAAAAAATTAAAGGAATCAGAAGGAAGAATGGGAAGAAGCGTTTTTGCGTTCGGAAATACATGGATGTCTGTTTAGAAAGAGAAACATTTGAGATTGCGAAAAAATAAAGATTCATAACTAAGACAACGAAATATTTTTCTGAATGCAAGCGATCGGATTGCGCGTAAAATATCTTGAGATTTTGTCCGTGGAGACAAGAATAAGAATAAAGATACAAGGAAATTGTTCAGTGGTCTCTGTAATAAATTTTTGTCTACAAGAAAAAACACTGCGGTAACTCATAGTTAATCGAACTATGTGTTGGTTTTATCAAATGAAATATAATATTAACTATTACTGCTCGAGTCGGATCAAAGAATATTATCAAGTCGCTGAAACCAGAAGAACGATAGAAAGATGTATTCAAAACTAAACTGCGAAGTTTCAAGTGATTGAGAATCCAGTAAAAAAGGAGCCAGCGAGGTAAACGGCGGCCTTTAAATTCGACCGATAGTCTCTGTCTCTCTCGTATGACTGAACGTCACGAGATTAAGCGTTTACACACCAAGCCGACAGTGCACGCGGCGAGGAAACGTTTAGTACGGCGTGACGTACGAGTCTCCGTCACTTACACGATTCGCGAGGCGAATGCGCCTCGTAATCGGGAAACGTCGGTTTCGAAGTCGCGACGGTAGACGAGCGCTCTCGATCGAAGCGGGCGCGATCGCGTGGAAGCCTTCGTTGAGGAAGAGATAAAGACGCGCGTTTTTACTACGGCTTCGTACTCGTACTCGCAAGCCGGGACACCTGACTTATGACGGTTGATTTGATTCGAGAAACAGTAATATTCCGTGTAATGAGTGAGAAGAATTGAATGAGTCAATTGCAAATTCATCGGAGAGCGTATCTTGCGAGGCGGTAAAAGTCATGAATGACCAGTTGTCGACGACAAGCGCGAGTTTCGCGGAATCAGCATTTGTTTTATTTTCTGCACACGTGAAAAGCACTTTCTTGTGGAAATTGTGGTGGGCCGATCACACGATAGAAACATTATACGAAGTTGTAATCTATGTACATATGTGTGTCCGGAGCGAGAGAGAGAGAGAGAGAGAGAGAGAGAAATTATTGACTAAGGCCAACGAAGGAGGATAGGCAACAAACAGGAAGATGTAAATGCGTTTGCGAAATCAAAGTTGACGAGTTTTGCTACAATTATATTATTTTTTACACACGATCGGAATTATGTGGAATCTATTTTGAATAATTACGCGATGCGTCGATGTTGTTGTGAGATCGTGTGACGCGAAAAAAAATAGGTATGTGAGGTACAATCGCGGGTGCGGGCGTCTAGAATGCGACAAATGGGTGAGAGGAGAGAAAAGGAAGAGATGGAAAGAAAGAGAGGAAACAGTTAAAAAGAGATATTAGAGAAGCGCACAAGAATTATTGCTTATTTTCGCTTTCTCGTTTGTGATTTTGTACATTGTGCGTGCGCGCGCGCGTGTGTGTGCGTGTATGCGTGCGTGCGTTGTATGCGAGTATAGGTGTGTGTAGATGTACGTAAGTGTAGGTTGCATGTGAGTACGTGCGCTCGCGTGTGCATACTACGTGAACACATCATTTTGTGCTTGTATCACGCGCTACGAATGCGCGTGGCGGTTAGCGGCGCGTGCGTGTAATTCACCGGTAATTCTTTCGCAGATCCATTGCTTCCGGGGTGTGAATAATAAAGAAATAATATAATAATCTCGACGTGCGCGGAGAACGACCGCGCCGTGACGACGACAGCAGCAACGTACAACGTGCAAAATGTGGAATATGATGTGTGACGTGATGCCGACAATCGCGGAGGACAGCATGAGCCAGCGGAGCTCGCAATTCTCTGGCGAGGATGGGAATATCGAGCAACTGATGGTTCAAATGCTGGACGAGCGTGACAAGATGATGGAATCGATGCGCGAGCACCAAGAGCGGCTGCAGGAGATGGAGGCGCGATTGGCGGAGGTCGAGAAGGAACGAGACGCCTTGAATCGCCAGCTTAACGCAAATATTCCCCAGGTAAATCAATTCTAATGTTTGTCTGCAATCGAGTGCGCGCAATGATTTGACGTGTTTCGAACGACAACAACGGCGTGTTCGCGAACCTATCTTGAGCAAAGAGCGAACGTTTATAAGAAATGTAAAGTTATAAAAAAAAAGAAAGAAAGAAGGAAATGTCAGGTGTATACGCTTGTAGAAAAATAAAAGTGTTATTTTAATACAATATATATGTATATTGTATTATACCCCACTGCAAAATTTAGAAGATTTCGTCTTGGTGATTTCAAGCAAAAACTTTAAAATATTAAATTTAATCTAATTATCTAGAAATCATATTAACAGATCGATTCGTCTTATGAACTGCGATGAAATTTCGTACGAACGACCTTCGTAATGATGTGCGACGACACGAGATTAAACTTGCGAGATCTTTTCACGGAGATTCTTTTAACTACGCTACCAATCGCGAATCTTTGCAATCTTTGTTGAAACGTTTACGTAACAAACGTACACTGTAGAAGTTGATTTAATGCGAACTATACTCAAACACATGTTATTTTCGTAGTTGTCCTACTTTCCGTGAGATATGCACGTTATTAACGTCGTAATTAGCTCCTTGTTTAGTGTATTTTACTTTACCGCTTAAATATTCGCTCGTTTCTTGCAAAGAATTCCATAATGCAAATGTACTAGCCAGTGTTTCGATCTCTCAATTGGTTTAATCCCAATAAGAAATTTCTGTCTTAAGCCATTACTTACAACGGGCGCAGTACTACACCTGTAATGGCTTGCCGCAGTTGGTTGATCCGTACAGGCACGGTACTGGTTACACTTCAGTTTCAGTACTGCGTACTGCGCGCCTATGTCGAAATACCAGCACTGGCATACAAGTCTTGGCCCAGTATTGGCATAATTCTGGCTTAATAGAAATTGAGTTTATGATGGCAAACCCGTATATCTTACAGCTATGCCAAGCGTTGGCAGAATACTGACATCCTACGGGCTGAGTAGCGCGGGCGGCTGCGCGGGCTCGCGCGGCGAGAAAGTTCGGCTCGCGCCTGCTACGCGGCGCATCGCCAGTATTTTTTCGCGTGATTAAGATTCAACATCGACTCTTATAAGATCTAGGGCAGCTCAGCAGAGTTTCTCCAGCGGTCTCAAGTTCGCCAGTCAGGGCGTTCTCACTAGTAGGGCCTCTGACATAACCCTTTTTGATTACGAAGTGTGCTCTTCATCCCGGGGCCTTCGTTTATACCTGCTTCGCAGGGCATTAACTTTTTTCGGTAAGAGTCGACAGAGAGCAAAATTCAAATCATATTATAACAATAATAGATGGTTTGCCACCTATTATACTATGCCATCTATAATAATGGTTTGCTATTACTGTCGCATCACTGGCAAACCAGTACAGAACATCGTTATCATCCCAGACATATGTCAGTATCGCGCCCGTAGTTACGTCGGTACTGCGCCAACACTTTCAGCCTATACTGGCCTAGTACTAAAACCGTACTGGTTTGCCACTACTGGCGCATCACTGGCAAACCAGTACAGAACATCGTTATCACCCCAGATATTTGCCAGTACAGGTGCAGCACTGGCTGCCAGTACCGCGCCAGTAATGCCAGTACTGGGGTGGTACTGCGCCCTTTGTGGATTTCTTAATGGGCTTTTTTTCAAATGTCTCTATCCATTGTTTGGCATTTGAGTGCTTACTAGTGAATTTCTCAATCATATACTTCTCTGCAATCTGTTTTAAATTTTTCTCTCCTTCTTTTTTCTGTGATGTTTCCACCAATTTTTCTAGTATCTTACTCAAATCATCCTTTCTTATATCAGCTCTGCCTTTTTCTTCTATTTCTTGTAAGTATTCACCTGCAAACTGTATATTACCATCCTCATCTATATAAATTTTTTTCAACTCTTCTGTCATAGAGATCCACACTTTTCTTGACTGATGTCTTTTTTTTAAACTATTCTTTGCTTTCAAATAATTCTCCGTTTTCATTAATTCTATATGGTTGGCTATGTATCCATGGTCTCCTTGTAAGACGTCAATCCGTCTTCTGTTCTAATTGAGGTTATGGCTATCGTAGCCGAGTTCTCGTCTTTTGGGGAAGCGACTATTGTAAATTCAAATTGTAATTTATCCATTATTTTACTCGACTGAAATTGTCGTTTTGTAAGATAATTTCTATTATTGAGAATTTTCCAAGAAAAAAACCAATGTGTTGCTCTGTAACAAGAGATTTAAATTTTATTTATTATGTTTTAACAATTTATGTACAATATTTACAATCTTACCTGTAACAAGAGAAACGACAATTAAAGTTTCTTTCTCCGTTACACCTGTAATCACTCTTTATTCAAACAATCTTTCTATCTCAATGATTTTGCAAGATACGCACACGTGCTTATCATTTTCTATCTCTTTCTCTATCTATCTCTCTTGGTCAGTGTTACCGACTTCGGCCTACTACCAACTACTGTAGCGCGGCGAGTTCAAATAAAGAAAGTACCTTTCTTTATATATATATATATATATATATATATATATATATATATAAGATACATACAATGAATTGTTAATTAGCACCGCGGACAAAGGGGAAATAATAAATTAAAAACAAGAATAATCTTATTAAGTTGATAACTATTACATCAAGAGATAAAACTATTGTGTCAAGACATGCAACGAAGAAGACTTTGTCGTTCGTCATTTGTTAGAGTGGCAGAACAGAAATTTGTGGGGCGACGAGCGCACGAGAGAGCGAGTGCAATGCACTAGACGTACGCGCTCTGCCGATCAATATCCACCCCACTTATTCGCTTGCCAGCGCATGAATGAACTTTTCTCTTATACACTACTCGTAGGTTAGGGAACAGTAGTTCTCTACTTACTCGCGTACGGCGCGTTCCACACGACCCAACAGCGATGTAGATGACGACGAACTGACATCGCGTTGGTTGCGGTGACGAGTCGTTATAACTATAGCTAAATGACGATTCACTGTACATTCTGTAGGTACATTCTGTAGGTCTTTTTACAGAGATCTAATTTTGTAAGAAAATAGCAAAAAGAAGTATTAAACGCACGTACATCTTTTGTAAAACGTTTATATACAAGAAAAGTGTCGCTTTAATGTATGTATCTACATGTATTCTTATATGAAAAATTTTTTATCGGCATTACGATACAAATTAGGAATGAGCAAAAAATTTCATATTTTTATTTTAAATAAAAATTTAAAAACATTGAATTTAATCTAAAATTTATTTAAAAATAATTAATTCTTAATATACAAAAAGATTGATTAAATATATATGTTGCTATTATAAGAATGGATATAGATTGAAGTAAAAGATAATGTTAAGTGTAGCACAGTTTTTTAGGATATTTTTTTTATTAAAAGTGGAAATTAAGAAAGAAAACATAAAAGTCATATAACCTACAGTATATATGATGACTTGCGAATCTATATCTATACAGATATAGTGTTATATCTGGTTGTACATAGGACAAGATTAGGCATATTAATATATCTGGTTATATATGACTTTATATATATATTTGTATATAATGCTATATCTAGTTATATGTAGGGTGCACTACTCATATATCATTATATCTGGCTTCACATACATTTATATACGATTAGATAAGCGCTATTTCTGGTTGTGTATAGCGCCAAATTAGTCACATTAATATATCTGGCTATATATGACTGCATATATAGTTGTATATAATGCTATATTTTGTTATATGTAGGATGCACCACTCATATATCATTATATCTAGCTTCACATAAAATTATATACATTTATATACAAATAGATATGGTGCTATATCTGGTTGTATGTAGGACCACTGATTGCACATGTGGCCGTGTATAATTACATATGACCCCATATAAAAACATATATAATTATATATAATTATATACATACCAGATATAATTATATATGATTATATCTAATCATTTTTTCCCGGGTGTGCTGATTTTGGTATTAAAATATGCTTCCAGAATTTGCTGTTCTTAAAATATCTTGATCTCAATCGTTTATTGTTGAAGTTAACAAAATTCATCGAGAGTATGCTAGCGTTACGTACAAGAGTAAAGTACATTAAACAAATTAGTCATTGAGCTGATTTTGATATTATAAGATGTTTTAAAATATTATACTATAGATATACATATATAAGATATCTCCAAACACGTTAATGTGACAGAATTAAATCGTATATATACTGCTTAATTTTTATTCTTTATTGTCGCAATTTTCTGCTATCACTCCTTTTATGAGAAACACATTTTTAAACAATAGTATTGCGTATATAATATTTATATTGATTTTAATATCTTTTAAATTAAATTGTTACGCTTTATTTAAAAATATATTAATATGATCATATTTCCGTATAATACCTTTATCAATAGGCGCGGCGTGTATTCTTGACATCTTTTTTATCTGTTTCTCTTGTAAAGTAATTCTTTGATATTAATGTGCACCGTTTTGTTTACAGGAATTTTCACAGCTGACAAAAGAACTGGCGGCGGCGCGAGAGAGCATTCTCGAAAGAGAAGAGGAAATTTCCGAATTAAAAGCGGAACGAAATAACACACGTGTGCGTATTTCTGACATTTTTAAGCATTCTAACAACTCTTTATGGCCTGACAGGACTTTGTAGGCTCTTTGAACATTTTTTTCTTAATAGATAAATGTTTACATTTGAAGCACAATAAGAATAACAAGTAAATGTAATAAATAAAAATTTGTAGGTTAATGATGAAGAATTAATAAAGGATTAATGATGAAAAATTAATATTATAGCTTTGTCATTAACATGCTTCATTATCGATATTTGCAGCTCTTATTGGAACATCTAGAGTGTTTAGTATCGCGACATGAACGATCACTCAGGATGACGGTTGTGAAACGTCAAGCCGCTGCGCAATCTGGTGTATCATCTGAGGTAGAAGTGCTAAAAGCTTTGAAAAGCCTTTTCGAGCACCACAAGGCTTTGGACGAAAAGGTATTTTATACCATTTCATCAAATGCCATTATATTTCCATTGTGATTTTTCACAGAATTAGGATTGATTTACAAAGATTTCTTTTATGAGAGAGATAATATACGCTGCGAAAAAAAGAGGAAACTGAAGTCAATTTTAATTTGAATTGACTCTAAATTTTTGGTTACAGGATGCAAACAAAAAACTTTTGTATGTTTACTGGCAAACAAAAGAGATTTGTTTGTCAGTTATAAGTTGTACTGCGATGTACGTACTCTATTTGATTTACTGTTGTTCCTGTGATGCACATAAGAATAACAAGAAACGCTTACGTAAGCGGATATACTCGTATCAATTTGTTACGCATTTAAGTAGTACGTATTTATTGTTAGATAAATATGAAGTACACATATGTTCGATTGATATAGTTGTGAAAGCATAGGACAAAATTATTTATCTTTATATTTCTTTTTTTCATAATTAGGTCGACCATATTCAAATCATCTGGTTTTATTTACTTTATCCGTGATTTTTTATTAAATTATAATTGTTTAAAAATATCAAATTATAAAAAAAATTTGTTTAATACTTCTCAAAAAAAGATACGTAAAAGTCGAGGAACATGATTTATTATAAGGAGAGTGCTTGGCTGAACTTCCATATCCCGATCCTATTTTCATGAAATAGAAGTATGTAACTATTAAATGTAGTCGAATGCCACAAGTGCGAATATGCCGGAAACATTTAGTTCCCGAGATATTAAAATTTTAATTATTCGACTTAATTAACATTCTTCAAGATTTCGATATGAAAAAATAATTAGAATTCAAAATATTTTGCTGAAATGTTTTATTTTATTAGTGTATTAGGAAACTGTAAGTACAATGTTGTCAAAATATCATTACAAAGAAAAAAACAAGAGATCAGAAAAGCTTATTTTCTCATTGTTTATTAAAAAGTTATATTAACAAAAGAAGTTTCATAAATATGTAGAACGTAATCATATGGGTTTCCAACTTTTCACGTGAAGTGAGATGCACTCCGCACCGCTCTTTGCTTACAATGCGAAATGTGGTCTATCATTGTACGATTCCACATGGGTACCCAACTTTCCACACGAACCGAGGTCTACCCTCATTTACCCCTGCCGCAGGGGTGTGTACTATCTATACACACATATCAGCAAATTACTTTAACATTGACACAAACTGTTATATTTCTCAGTCATTTATTAACAACTTTTTAACAAACAACGAGCGACGACTAAAACCTTTTGAATGTTGTTCAGGGTCATGACCTTGACAACATTTCAGCGAAATATTTTTAAATTCTTATCTTTCTTTATAGAAATCTTACAAAATGTTAATTTAGCCAGATAATTAATTCTAGAACGGTACACTGGGTTAGTGTAACCCTCAGCGATTTTAAAAGTTGCACTACTTCTATATTGTATTGGGGGTTCGGACCAGGGGATGGACTTTAGAGTAGAATTTCTATAATAAGAGTTAGGACACCGTTATAACTTTGTCTCACTCCCACTAACTTCTTGGCTAGAGCATATGGCGACCATGATAGCTTTGTCTCACTCCCACTTATAGCTTGTCTTACTCCCACTAACTTGGCTGAAACATGGCGGGACCAATAAAAAATCGTCACCACATTGACTTAACTCTTATTATAGGAACTCTACTTTCGAGAGCTCCCTACCACACTAAGCTGCACCCATAATTGAACCAGCGCATTGAAAACTGCCGAGTAGGAAGCATTGAAAGTTAGTCTTCGGGTTATACTAACCCAGTGTACCGTTAACGTTAGTAAACCCGTGATATATACTAATTTTGTAAAAATAATTAAATATAATTTTGTAATAAAATGGAGTTGAAAAATTAAATAAACATTTTTTTCATTGATCTTATGACACCAATGTTACCTAATAATGTACAATAATTTCAATTTTTGCTATTTGTCATTAGAATGCTAATATCATTAGATTATTTACCAATTTTTTACTAAAAACATTTAATATTTAATGTCAAATTACGTATATAATTTATTTTATTTATTACCATAAAAAGTTACTAAGAGCCAAAAATTACCTACATTCACCATTCAAAATAATTATATTTTTTGGAAGTAATTGAAAACATACATTAATCCCCTTAAAGTAGACCTATACACCTTTACAATCCCAGTATAATTAGGTCACAACTCGTTTAAAAAAAAGAAATATGATTAAATAAACAAAAACCGCAATTTTACTCAATTAAAAAAATTTTGTTTTGAAATTTTGTAAATAGCTCCTGTGCAAAAGTTTTTTTTTGCTTTCTAACATAAATATTCAAGTGTCTGAGATTCTAAACTCTAAACTATCGATTTAAAAAAAAATTTGCCCTAAAATGTGCAGTTGATTAAAAGTTATAGTAAAAAGAAAACGGCGGGTTAGCCTAACCCATGTGTACCATCTACGTTACTTTTAGAAGTGTACCATTCTAGGGTTAAGATTTGAATATCTTAGAAACTATACGTTTCTGCACATTCGCATGTGACATTCGATTACATTTAGTAAGTGCTACGTGTCTGTAAAATTTTATTAAAATCGAGCCTGGATACGGAAATCTTGTCGAACGCTTCAAAGATTTTAATGCTATTTTGTATCACAACTTCACATTTCTTGCAATGGTTTATTCTCTTTTTCTTGGTCTATTTCATATTAAAATTACAAATGAAGGACACTTAATATCAACATATCGATACGGAAGATCGATAGCACAAGAGGTTAATTTGAAAAATAAAATAAACCCAAAGTATTGCTTCTGTTTCAGTTTTATTATGTTTTACATTTATACAATTGTTTTTCTCTTTGACATTTTTCACTTTTATTTTTAAACTTTTGTAAACGTTAGGCTGGCGTCCCATGAAGCGGATTACGCGGAACAGAACGAGCATATCACTAATCACGGGATCGTTCTGATAGAACCCTGTCAAAGATTCTGTCGAAACGGTCCCGTGATTGGTGATACCCTCGTTCCGTTTCCGCGTTATTCGCTTCATGGGACGCCAGCTTCAGAATAAGATCGGGATGCATAAATAATAGAATTTAATAATATTTGAATATAGTGATAAAACTTTTATTCGATATTTATGTAATTATAGCGATGCGTTACGTATCTTGATGTGCGCAAAAACCGT
The DNA here is from genome assembly GCF_030848805.1 of Temnothorax longispinosus. NCBI lineage: Eukaryota > Metazoa > Arthropoda > Insecta > Hymenoptera > Formicidae > Temnothorax > Temnothorax longispinosus. The sequence goes on from NC_092369.1 coordinate 12,579,618, forward strand.
ATGTTTAATATTTCTCTTTTTTTCTAAACATTTAGATATATCTGAAAATTATGTATTTTAAAATGCGCAGAATTTATCTCTTAAAAAAAATTAATATTTTAGTCATTTTTAAATGCATTCTCTTTCTCCCGCCCTTCTTTTCCGTACACAATGTTAAATTGACACAATGTTCTCGTGACTTTCCATTGTTTGTATATATGTATATATGTACGTATACAAAGCGTCATGTAATATGCGAACCACTACTCGTGGACAGGTATAGCGAATAAAACTGAATCAAAACAGCTGTCACCGTTTTGTAAGTTTCTCAATAATTAATTAATAAAGATACACAAATCAAAATGCGTCCGTATGATTCGACAAGAAAGAGCAGCTCAACGTTCACGCGTGGCGAAATATTAGGAGAAGTATAAGTATAACAATGGCTACGCACAAATAATGCTCATGTATAGCAATTGTTATTTACTTAAAACGGTAAAGTCCTTTACCGTTTTATAAATTTCTCAATAATTAATAAGAAATTAATAAATAAAGTTGTTAACCACATGACGAGGCATTGGGAAGAGCACTAAGTAAATAACAATTGCTATACATGAGCATTATTTGTGCGTAGCCATTGTTATACTATAACTATTTCGATTCAATTTTACCCGCTCTACCTGCCCACAAGTAGTGGTCCGCATGTTACGTGACACTCTATATGTATATATGTATGTATGTACGATGTTTGTAACTAGAGGATTATTGTTGCTGATGAAACCATTTCAGGTACGTGAGCGTTTACGCGTGGCCCTTGAAAGAAATACGAGTCTTGAGGAGGAACTAGCCCATACCAAAGAGGAAGTGAGTTTTATACTTTGTTAAATTAAAATACGAAAATATTAAAAATATTTCTTTAATAAAAAATGTCTATTATCTAGAAATATTTAAGAAACTTGGAATTTACAGAGAATTTCTTTCTACCTGAAGAAATCAGAATTTACAGGGAATTTTTATGTATAAGTTTACTATGATCTATTTCCCTATTTATTGTATTTCTTCGAAATATACATATATTATATACATATACAGGGTGAATCAGTTAAAGTGTTACAAACTTATATCTCGGAAACAAAGCATTTTAGAGAAAAATGTTTCATATAAAAGTTTTGTGACTTCGAGGGAGACATAAGATAGTGTCAGTGGTTTGACCTTGGATAGTAGTTTGAAGAAACGGCTTCGCCCCATTATTTTCATCTATTTGTAACATATTCGCGAGTTAAAAAAAAATCAGTAATACCATGTTATGGAGCAAAGATTCGGTTTCAGGACTCCATTTTTGGAATTGCTATATGATTTTTAACGGAGTTATGAACGATTAAAGTAAAAATGCCCACTTATTCTTCAACTCTCGATAACTTGATAAGAAAAAATCAAAATCAAAATCTACAAAAAAGGTTTTGTAAAAATTTCAGGCTTTAACATGAAAAAATCAAAAAATTATTTCAGGTTTTTTTATGCATGTGCCCACAAAGTAACAAGAAAATTTTGCACTTTATCAAGCTCGTTTTCTGTGTGTTAAAATTAGGATAATTGAAGAAAGTTAAAAATAGCTGCGACCTTTCGAAAGTAGAGATTTTAAACTTCAAAACTCTTTTTCTAGATTTGGATTCACATTTTTTAAAACAAAATTACACCTGTTTAAAATTGGCTTATTTCTTATCTCTATCCGCTCGATCCCTTAATTAGAGCCTCCGCACAAGACTTTCGTATGGTAACGTAGTGTAACGAAACGTGGGTCAACGCACAAGAAACGTATCGGTTACGGCGTTATACGTCAATACGTTTCTTGTGCGTTGATCCACGTTGAGTTACGCTACGCTATCATACGAGAGTCTTGTGCGGAGACTCTTATTTGGCGGAATGTATATAGTGTATCACTTAATTCGCGCCCACTATTTACACTGCGATATTTTTTATAAAAAATTGGGTCGAAAAGTTCTGAGCCATTTTTTTCTATAATGCTTAATAAAGCAGTAATTATACTGAGTACAGTCAATCCAGTCAATGCCGTTCTTTAGCTGACAATGAGTGTATGTCAGTGAGCCGCGCGTCTGATAGTATGCGTGAGCGCATACTATCAGGCGCGCGGTTCACTGGCATATGGCCAGCTAAAGAACGGCACTGACAATGAGCGGATTGACTTTACTTAATAATTACTGCTTTATTAAGTATTATAGAAAAAAATGACTTTTTGACTCAGTTTTTGATAAGGAATATCACTGTATAAATAGTGGGCGCGAATTAGGTGACACTGTATATACAAAGGTCAAAACATGTGAACATTAATAATCTACTTTATATATGCTAAATTAGCTAAATATTGCTAAATCGTTTAGAATTTTCAATAAACAATTTTTCAGATATTACATGGCTTTAAATTTTTGTTGGTAAAAATTCATTTAATGATATTCATTTTGAAATCATTCAATACATTTTTACCGAGGAATACAAAAATAGTATTGAAAGTTTTTAGAAGTTTATTTCAAGAATGTTCTAATTTTGCCTGGATCTGAATAAAATACTTGGAAAATCAGAAAGTTCTAGACGTTATAAACGTTGAGACTCTAGACTCTTGTGACTCTTATCGTCATCTAATATAAGTGTGGTTTGCAGTTCCAGCAATATAAAATAAGCGGGCATCCACCGAAAACGTTAGATGATAGACCAAAAGAGAATGGACAGACGGATGAAATTCAGCAACAGAATAAGGTATCATAAAATCGTATTACCAATATAATCTTGATCAAATCCCATAGGCACAAACATTCACAGATACATACGCTTTTCATACTTCGCACCGATCATGGATAAGTGGAAATGTTTAAAATTTGTATGAGAGTCGTAAAATGCATTCGTGGAACTTTTTTTCACTTTGCATGCTCATATTTAGCATATATACCCTCTTTCCCTCACTTGTTAAAGTTTTACTTGGAAGTTTTAGATTCTTTATATTATCGAGGTCTGTAAGCCTCTCTATATAGTTTGAGCGAGAGCCGTGGCTCGAGTCCGCGTTATTGGTTGGTATACAATTGATGTACAATTATATTTCTTTCGTAATATCTATTTAAATATTGATGCATTTTATCGTTGAATTATCACTAACGCCGTGATTCTAGAATAGTGTCATCTTATTATTTCATTTAAAACGTTTCTCATATTGCACATGATATTAAAGACCGCATAAGATTTTACATAAAATTATCATGAACATTTACGTAAACATGTTTTTGTATTTCTCGAGAGTAACACTTAAACAGGTGCACTTTTGTCCCGGATGATATATGAATTATCGACAGATCACTTTTTGTTTGTCATTTCATTGATTCGCTGCATCCATGAGAATGTATCTATCATAGTCGTGCATGATGATCGTGCAGTCGCGTAGTCGTGTAGTATTAGACGTAGTTTTTGGGAATTTTGCGGCGATGCTGGAGAGGCAATGCGAGCGAGGCATTCTGAATGTAGTGTTGTGATCGGGCAGAATGAGACTGAGCAGGCAGCAAGCCAGCCGCAGCAGCAGCAACAATACCATCAACATCAATTGCAACCGCTGCAGCAGCAACAGCAACAACAACAATCGGTACAAAAACCAGGTACAGAGAAGTCCGCCGAAGTTGGCAGTAGATTGAGCAATGGAAGTCTCGATCTAGCCGAGCAGGATTCAGCAGTACGAGTAATAGATTTGCAAGCCACTCTCGACAAACAGGTATGAATCAGTATTGTACGACGGAACGGATAGAAAAAGTCCAACTATTAACAGAACTTCAGGTAGCTTTCCATCTCTATTAACATAACTATTAACAGAACTTCAGGTAGCTTTCTATCTCTGTGTATATGAATATATATAAAGATCATAACTAATTTTTATAATCTTACTTCCGCAGTAGAACACTAGTTTTTTTATTTTACACACACACACACACACACACACACACACACACACGCGCGCGCGCGCGCGCGCGCGCATGCACGCATGCATATACGTATCCATAAAGAAATACAGAGGGAGAAAGAGGGAGAGGTAAAGAAACGAAATGCGAGTCGAAGAGAATCATTAGAAATTACTATGTGAATCAATTGGTAATTGTTTAGAATTGGCTTTTCCTGATTTTGATATTTTTTTACTCTTAACAAAAAACTTTGTTGTAATTCTGACAACGATAGGGTATCTCCGGTATATACGCCGCACCTAAGGACAACTTAATTTATCAAGTACTATTTACTATGTTTAAGGCAAATGAATTATACCAATAAAAACTTTATATTGTCTACTACTATAAAAGAATTAGAAATATGAAATATTTATTCCTTGTATTTAACAAAAAAAACTTTCAGAAATTCTTGCATTTTTGCCATATATCCCATACGGGTGGGATATATGCCATTTATGGGGGTGGAATATATACGCCTTATATATTAGGTTGGGGAAAAAGTAATCCATTATTTTTTCGTTTATTTCAAGGTTTTATTTAACATAGTTAGGATTGTTCGATTTGGGTCAATATGCACCGTTTTGTTCTACAATTTGTTGCCATTTCAAAGGTAATTTCATTATGCCTCTCTCATAGAAGCCCTGGTCCCTACCTGTACGAGGTGCATCTTTAACATCGAAATTACCGGAACGGAATCGACGAAACCAAAATTGCGCGCGATAGGCTGTGACAATATCGGGACCATAAACACCATTCACAATTTCAGCCGCCTGGTTTGCATTTTCGCCTTTATCGAAGCAAAATTGTAAAATATACCGAATTTTCTCTTTGTTGACGTCCATATTTTACGCGCTATAGCTCACAACTGAATTGACCAATCACAAAACAGTTATAGAATAACCTATGCGATTAATACATCACGTGATATATATCACTAGAACCATCTAGCGAAAAAATAATGGATTACTTTTTCCCCAACCTAATATATATAAAATTACAAATAATATTTATAAATAAGGCAATAAAATGTCATAAGAAGTTATAAAATGTGTGTAAAAAGTTTATTAAGATGTGAGAATAATAAACAAATTATAAAACTGAAAAATTTTTAATATTTCGCTCACAAAGTTCCTCTTATGAGGAAGCTTGTATTTTATTCGATGCATAATTATTAGTATTTATATTAGTTTGGCTTCCTCATAGAAGAAGGTTTATGAGCGAAATAAAATAGGAGCAATGGTAGCGATCTGTAATGATGAGGAACCAATGTGCAAGTTTAATTTGCACACTTTTTTTAATTTTAAATTTAATTTTTTTATGAATTGATAGAGGATCAGCTTATATATAGTAGCACAAGTGGGGTTTTACAATCGACGCAATGTCAAATCGATGTTGATTTTGGGAATTCAGGCTACATGGTCTATATGGACTTCGCATATGGACTTTTATTAATCGCGTATAAAGTTAGGTCTAATTAACCAAATCCTAAATAAGTATATATGAAATAGGGGTACAAAAGAACGAAGAAGGTAATAAAATTAGAAATAGGCCGATATCTCCAAATTTGCGGAAGTTAGAGCAGCCACGGACATTTCTCAAAAAATTCAAAATTTTATAAAGAAAGAATCTTTACCCCTTTACCAATCACCGCCAAATTTAATACCAACTTTCCTTTAATAATACTCTACATAAAAAAAAAATTGAGCTCAATATCTCAAATTTGCGGAATTTAGAGCAACCACGGACATCAAATCCGTACACACACACACACACACACACACACACACGGACATTTTTTAAACGCAATTTTTCGATGAATACTCTGAACATATTAGCATCAAAAACTCAAAAAACAATCTTTTCTTTAGTTTTTTCTACCCCTATTTCATATATAATTCTTTTAAATTTCATTGATTAGACCCAACTTTATACGCAATCAAAGGTTCATATACGAAATTTACGAAAACAAAGCTTCCTCTATGAGGAAGCAAAAAATAGAAGAGCGAATAGAGATGCATCAAAGAAGGAAAAAGAACACATAGGAGATTTCGAGTTTTACAAAGTGTCTGTACTATGGCATAAATTCCGCATGCTAAAAATGCCGTATATCCTAATAAACAAGAGGGATATACAAGATATCAAGCTAAATAAAAAATACAAGAGCTATGCACTTGTATTTTGCTGTATTCCATCATTTACTATCCCTCTACACTTATGTATCATGAAATAACCATTAAACTTTTTACATTCCTTCTAGTAATCATTTTACGTAGTCGTAATATATGATCGCGCTACTTACTATGGTGAGAGATTGGTTCAACTCACGACGGTTTTGTTAATATTAACAGTGAAGAACTGAAATTACAATACAATGCTAATATGGCATAAAGGCACATAACAGTGTGATTGCAAGTATCTTTATTCCTTCTATTTTTTCTGACTTCTGCGGCGTAAATACCGGAGTTGCTCTAATAAAAATTGGGAGAGATCGCAGAATATGTGATCTACTTATTTTTGTCAACACAAACAGGCATTAATTGATGTATGTGTTTAACTTCATACTTGAAACTTTATTTGCATATTGAAGTAAGTGCTTGGGCGGAGAGGGATGAAATCCATCCCCCATCCACGCATATGTTGTTTGGGTGTATAAGCAAACGAGCAGGGGATGGAATGGGGTGGACCTCACTTCACGTGAAAAGTTGGAAACAATACATTTTTTATCCATCAAATATAAAAGAAAATGTTAAGACAAAATTTGCACTATTCGAAAGAGCAACTATGATGATAGAAACAAATGTTTTATATCTTTTAGAAAATATATCGACGTTATCGATATTCTTTTTAACAATATATTTTTCTCTAAGTAATTTGTTTCTTCGAGTTACTCCGCATGTAAAGGTATTACAAATTATACAGGTATTACAAAATAAACAGCTTAAGAAATAATTTATATTTTATTTTTACATATTTTGACACAAAATATGAAATATTTATTTTTCGATGACTGCTTTAATATTTTTATGTAAAAATTAATAAAATACATGGTTTTAAGAAAAATACATAAACACTATGTAATCAGAATAAAATATAAAATATTTTGTAAATTATTTATCTTTTTATAACTGTTATATGCAAAATGACTATCAAAAAACTTCGCCGGGATTTTATGTGTGAAGGCCTTAACTCTTGGATATTCATGTATACATACGATATGTATGTAAAGATGTATTTAAGGTGTCTCATTTTGAATAGTTTAGCTGAATATCTTGACCGTCAAAATATTTCAAACGAAAGTTGTATGGTTTGGAGGAGAATAAATAATGGAATAAAAATATTTTTCGAAAAAATCGATTTTTTAAGGTTAGGTATATTGAAGATCATCTTTTAAAATAAAATTATATAATTTTTATAAATATGATTTTTCTAGTTATTCTGCATATATTAAGGTGGAATTCTAAAATGTATATATGTAATGCATGTTGCAAATCTCATAATTTTTAAAAAAGTAACTATATTTTCTTTACATCAATTATATAATTTATCTCATTATTCTGTGCATAAATCAAGGTTTGGTTATCGAAAAGTGAGTAGTTTATATCTTTACACTTTATATTTTATGTCAAAATATGCCAGAACACAGTATGAAATATCTCATAAACTTTTGATTTTTCAATAATTCTACTTTAATGTTTTTATATGCAGAATAATCAGAATTAAGGATTATATTATGTAAAAAATTATATAGTTCCATTTAAAAAATGGCGATTATCTTTTGACCTTAGAAAATCGATTTTTTTCAAACATTGATTTTACTTTTATTTGTTTACCTCCACACTTTTATCTAATAAGGGGACAATCAACTCTTGACCCTTTGAATTTTACTAAATTTTTAATATGTTATCTACATCCCATTTACTAATGCAAAGTACAGCAATTCTGTCCAATGCGCAATAGTTTATGAAATATTAATGTTTAAAATCTTTCATGTGCGTAATTGATTTAAAATTCTGCATAATAAAATTTATTTATATATTATAATTATGTATTAATTGTATTATAAATAAGAAAAATAGAATTATAATGACATTACAAAAGAAGTACATCACAATTAACAAAAATATATAATTACATAACAATTAATTTTCGGTATCGGAACTTTTAGTTCGTTCATTATCAATAATATGGTCACAATGTGTACACGAATGATATCTATTAGAGAAACATTTAAAACACTACTATAATTTGTTTTACCAAGTGTGTTTTATGAATGAAATTTCTTTGCATGAGCCTGGTTTATTTTTCATTAATATAAAAAAATTTTAAACATTTAATATTTCATAACTATTGCACATTGGACAGAGTTACTGTACTTTGTATTAGTAAATTGAGTGTAACCGTAACATATTGAAATTTTAGCAAAATTCAAGGGGTCAAGGGTTAGTCGACCCTTATAAAACATTTTTGCCTGTCGGGTTCAGTTTTGGAGATATTCGGCAGGATACCTCAATTTGTTTATATATTATTTATATATAAAATACAACACTCTGTGCGTGTGTCTGTGCGTGCGTGTGTTTATATGTAATTATAAATATATGTATACAGAGTATCTCTGAACTCAGTGCCAAAACTGGTACAGCGGCTTTAGTGCATGAAAACGAGTCGAAAATGTTTAATGAACATATTTTTGAATCCGTACAGTTTCAGAGTTATAGCGTTATAGAGGATTGAAGTTGCTCTCGTAATAAAACATAAATTGAAGTAAATGTTGTTTAATATTCTTTATTCTGTTTAAAGCTTTACAAAAGGTGCTCAAAAATTTCTTCATCAATTTCAACACACTTTCTAGCTAGCATGAATTAATACATTGTTTCAAGCTTTTTGAAAAATATATATGTTTGGAGTTTTGCGGATGACATTGGGGGGGACGATTACGATAACTTTGGCCTCGCGAAATGTTAATAGACAAAGTTTTCATAGGCAAAGAAATTTTCGACCAAAAAATTTTCCGAAGTTTACCCCACCCGAACTGAGGTCTATCATTGTACGGTTCGGTTTTTCAACTTTTTACGTAAACCGAGATCCACCCCCACTCAACTCTGCCTGTGGGGCAAGAGTGTTGCGGTAGCCCCTCCCCCGCCTATTATGTACTATATCTATACACACAATCAAAATATATCATTTAAAATTTATATTATTTCTTTTGAACTTTAATACTGTACATCTCGAAAACTAGAGCAGTTAGCCGTATAAAATCTATATAATTTTTTGTTCAGTGTAAAAAACTACCAGAAATCATCGTCAAATCAAGAGGCCAAAGTTATCGTTATCGTGCCGACATCGGCAGCATTTATCCCCCTTTTCACCAACGTCGTTTAACTTGAACCTAAGCCACTGTACCAGTTTTGGTACTGAGTTCAGAAATATTTTATATATATGTATACATACATAGAGTGCTACAAAAGTTTTGTAATCTACTATACTTTTTTTTACATTCGTTCGAAGTAGATCCCACCGCATTTAACACATTTCTCCATTCAGTCGGTGAACCAACGTTTTCTCTGAGAGATTGGAACTCGCTTGGTCCCACTGCCAAAAGCTCGCTGTCGCTAGAAAATCGCTTGCTCTTCAATTGCTTCTTGACCTCAGGAAACAATCCAAAATCACCAGGAGTAAGATCTGGACATCTGGACTATAGAGAGGGTGATCGAGTAGGGTTAGTCCAGACTTCGCCGAAAAAGCCGCAATATTCTTCGCCTGATGTGCCGGTGCGTTGTTCTGATAGAAAAGCCAAGTGTCGAGGCGAGATCTTTGTCGCAGGTTTTTGAGTGCTTGAATTAATCTTGGCAAACAGACTTCTATATACCAGGAAATGGTTACTGTGCGCTGTGACTCTAGTAAGTACAACATGTTCCACGAGGCCACGCTTTCTGAAGAATATCGCGATTATTCTTTTTACACATCGAGATTTTCAGACTTTCATTATCCTCGTCTTCAAAGAGCCAGACTCTGCTCTGTGATTTTAGCACATCGTAATAGTACAGCCAAGTTTCGTCACCAGTTATTTACATCCTGAGATAATCCAGATTAGAAGTGTTTTAGCATATTTTTTTCACCACTGTACCCTCTGTTTTGCTCTTCTGTGAGCGAGTGGGGTACCCAGAGAGTACAGTCCTTCCTTACTTGTAAATGTTTGTGCAGAATGCGATAAACCGCAGGTGTCCAATCTGGATAAGTTCTTTGATCTGTCTGTAAGTGATACGTTTACTTTCTTGCAGCAGTTTTTCAATCGCTGCGATGTTTTCTAGCGCCACAGTTTCCGGCCGGCTTGTGCTGTGCGGGCTCCTCGAGATTAAACTCTCCTTTTTGAAACTTACTATCGGAAAATCGTCATCCGATGTGGACAACTTTCCTTCAAAACTTGATATTTCATCGTTTTCTTACTTACTCACAAGACGGAGTGCGTACTCCGAGGGCTTCGTGCCTTGACAGTCACGGTGTTCTAAAGCTAAGCGTGTCAGAGTGGCGTAAGGCCTCGGTTGATCATCGTTAATACTGCCGCGTGATCCGATTCGAGGCGGGGAGTTTGACTGAGTACATATGTCAAAGAATAACGCAGCTGGCTCTATAAAACAGCGACTCATAGTGACAGCGCCGATTGGCTTTTTTTTGTAGAAAATGGTGCATGACTTCTTTTTAGTTTACGCATTTACGTTCCATGACCTTTCATTAATTGATAAGTTACTTAAGTAAATTACTCAGAACTCCAATTCTTATCTGTAATACGTCATCATGAAAGAATTAAGTTACCTTTTTCCTTTTAATTCATCGTTTTTTTTTCTTTAGTAGTACTACAACTCAAGATCGAGCCATGGCCTTCTGAAATTTGGCCTTCATCTAATCCGAAGCTTCTCTTTTGGTTTTTTAATAATAATTTCTTTTAATTAACGGGGCAAGTTATTAACCTAGCGCCCAGTTCCCAATCTGGAGGATCAGGTCCTTAAATATAGAGGGGTGCTCGTGGCAAAAGATACTCTCGGTTGCCATTCCCTTCCGAGAAATAACGATCGAATAAAAACCGACGATTTTTGGTTGGATTTGAACTCGGATCTTAGGTTTATTAGAGCAGCGTATATCTTTCTGCGCCATGATCGCTACACACACACACACACACACACACACACACACACACACACACACACACACACACACACACACACACGCACGCACGCACGCACACACACACGCATACGCACACGCACACGCACACACACACTTCTTTTACACACTCGTCTACAAACAAACCACGTGAAAGTTATAATGAATAATCGCACGAGACTCTTATTTTGTCCATGATATTATTTTCTAATCTTTTCTCACTGCTTGCTCGGAATGTACTGCAGGCAAGTCTTTCCCGACCTAATTTTGAACGCTCCTTCGAATACAACAAAGCTCATCCCGCTCTATCCAATAAATGTTGCGTATTGTAAAACTTTCGTAGCACCCTATATATATGTATATATATTTATAGAAGTATATATTATATTACATACACATAACTTACATATATTGGGTCATCCCATAAATAATGCATTATAAGAGAAAGCTAATGATTTCTTCTTTAGCTCAAAAGTGAAAGAAACTGAAAGAACTTTTATTGTCAAAAAATTGAAACAGATTAAGATGGGAAAAAGTTGTAAATAATAATGGAAAATATATTTTGGATTAAAATAAAAATGTCGAATTTTTTGTTTTATTTCAAAAATATCTCTAAAAAACCGCATTAATTATGGGACAATCCAGTATTTAATGTAACTAAACATTTATTATTTAATCATTAATCAATAATATATCTAGACTCGTGAAAATACGCCGATATAAAATATTATAAATATTATTTTAGAGCTCAGAATTAAGTACATGGCAACGACGGGTAGCGGAACTAAGTGGACGCGTTGCCGAGTTAGAGGAAACGCTATCCAAAACGCAAAAAGATCTTCTGAAGGCACAAGAGGCAGGTCTTAAACTGCAAAGAGACTTGCGAGAGAACGTGGCACAAAAAGAGGACCAAGAGGAGCGAATAGCAACTCTAGAAAAACGATATCTCAATGCTCAACGGGAGTCTACTAGTCTTCACGACCTCAATGAGAAGCTGGAGCAAGAGTTGCAACATAAGAAAGCTCAATTAAAGGTAAATTACATATTAATCTTTATTTTCTCTTTCTTTATTATAATTATATAACACAATCATTTTCTTATGATTAATTGAATTTACTAAAGCTCCAAGAGGAAAAAATTGCGGCTATACAAGAGAAACTAGAACTCGCGGAACAGAAACTAGCTCAATATGCTAAGTTACCAGAAATGGAAGAGCAATTGAAGCAGAGGATGGAGGCTCTGACGCAGGTGAGGAGGCCCAACCAGGTACGCAGGGGAATCATATCATGTCACATCAGCTCTCCCTTTTTTTATTCCTCTGCACTTTAACATTCCCGAGATACGATTTGTATCTAGAGAGCTTCTCTTTCTTAACGTGCATTATTACCACAGAGTTGTGTTCTTATTATATTTAAGTTAATTTTATCAAACGACAATAATTTGCTGCTCTATGCTCTGTACTACTATATGTATGAAGCATAATAATAGCATTCAGCATACATACAGATCAAGTATTTTTGTGCACCGCAGTGTGTCTTTATAATATTTACGCTAAAACACACAAATTGCTAAATTTAAATACAAGCTAAATTTACAAATTAAATTTATGTGCATCAATAATTTTTAGTTACATAATTTTTTTCATACTTTTGAAAATTGATTATGTCCTATGTTATATGATTTGCAAACTGATATAACGCAGCATGAATAGTGGAAGTTAACCTGGTCTGTACAAAATCTTTTACTTCTGCAAATGACGGATATGTTTCAAATATCATAATTTATAGTTTATGAATAGTGTGTTACCTTTGAATGTGTTTATTGATATAATACATTCTCTGTCTCTTTTTTCTCGCTCATATACAACACGTTTTATTTTCTTACTGTTTCTATTATAGAATGTTTCATTTAGATTATATAGAAGTATTAGAAGAAATTATATATAAATATGATTTTATATATATATATATATATATATATATATATATATATATATATATATATATATATATATATATATATATATATATATATATAGAGAGAGAGAGAGAGAGAGAGAGAGAGAGAGAGAGAGAGAGAGAAACGTACAATATAAGTTATATTCATTACTTGCCCTAAATTTTACATTTTGATATATATATATATAATCATCTTCTACCCAATCTATTCCAATCAATCATGAGAATTGACATTTGCCATTGAGATGAAATCGAAATTTGTTAAAAGTAATGAGAGATAGTTTCGTAAATATCAGCTTTCAATAACAGTAATTAAATTAGATACATTATTATGGAAGTTGCTAATATTACAAATAAATCAATGATTTTAATTATGCGAAATTTAAGCAGGCTCAGGAGAGACATGGTAGCGCGGAGGATAGAATTCAAAGACTGGAAGCACAATTAGAAGAAAAGAACGCAGAAGTGATGCGTGTTAATCAACGGTTAAAGATGAATGAGGAGCATAACACGCGTCTTAGTACAACCGTTGATAAACTTTTATCTGGTAATTTCGACGCACTATTTTTTTCTATATCAGATTGTCTTAATAATTGTTTGTGGGATTATAAACAAAAATGATTTAAGTATATATTATATTATTATTATACTGTTCAACAAAAAATTACTTTTTTTTTAGTACAAAAACGAAAATAACAGTTCTTTATAGTTTTTTGGACGCTGAATCCTGAATATGATCCTGTTTGCCAAGTTGCTCTGTCACGTCGCAATTTTAAGAAATTTGCAATTAAAGTTGCAAAAAAAAGGATATTTTAGTATATTTTGGCATAATATAGGTATCTACAATATGTGACATGTTGAAGAAGTTTTATTGTAATCAAAATTAAGTATATTGTTATGACTTTTAATCCTTAAAAGGAATTTGTTGTATATTAAAAAGTTAAAAAGATGTTGATTCACATAGCCTGTTGCGTCAAAGTTGACTTACATAGCCATTAAGGACCTATGACATTTTTTTTTAATTATGTTATTCAAACTTAAGGATTTTTTAAGTCGCTGAATATTAATCTGATGTCAAAATTGATAAAATTAAAATAACCAATATGGTGGATATTAAAAGTAAAAATTAGACCATTTTTAATTTTGATATCCGCCATATTGGCTTTGCCATTTTAAATTGATTAACGATAACATCAAATTAGTATTCCGTGATCTAAAAAAATCCTCAAGTTTTTACAACAATTAAAAAATATTTCATAGATCCTAATGATCGCAACTTTGACGAAATGTAAATCATCAATATCTTTCTAATCATAATCGACATAACAAATTCCTTTTAAGGGCCCTGGATACCCATGTCAGCCATCTTGAATCGAGAGATGAAATATGAACAATTCTTACGGAAGATCTTAAATAAGAAGGAGTCACCGTACGATTGAATATAAGCGCTCAAATGAAAGATGAAAGCATATTGTATGTTTACCTGCTTATTAATTTGCTGGTCCTAATATAGAAAGTGTAGTAACAGTGCAATGAAAAATTGACAGCTGATACGGTCGGCGTAGCACTGTTCTGAAAAATGGATTAACGGTTATGGCATTTTATTGGATTATTATTTGAGGCAATGGACAGCACATTGACATATACAGAGAAAACCTACTTTCCCTCACCCCCTTATAGAATTGAAGGGTTGATCAGACTAATTTGTAAATATTAATTAATTTGACGATAAATGAAACTGTTTACCATTATTTCGGGATAAATTTAAATGTTACGTTAGAAATTCGATAAAAGGGTGGTCACCCTTAAATCCTCAAACAGTCTCACTTTTGTTTTGAATGCGAGTGTAACATATATTTTTTTCAAAATTTTTGAATGAAATTTGCAATTATCTGGGCATTTTTTAAATTTTTGTTTTAAATACAGGGGGTGGTTTACCCCCTAAAAATGATCGAACCGAGTCAAAAATTTTTCATTTTTCATATCTCTTGATAATGCAACTATTTTATTTGGTTCGGGCCGAAAATACTGAATCCTTATATACAAAACAATTAAATCGATACCCATAAATTCAAAGGGGTGTTTCACACCCTAAATATGGTTTTCCGCAGATAAAAAAAAATACGTATGTCTTATTTTTACGTCTACTAAAACATATTAAAACATTATCCAAATCGGCGATTTACACTTGGGTAGTGTTACTTGTAAGTATGAATTATATACAACTATATGAACATAAAGTGGCTAGACTAACGACTACACTATGTACAAGGCGATACGCCGAACAGTGACGTAATAGAGCAATTTAGTAAACGGGATCATATTTAGCGTACAAAAAACTACAATTATTCTCGTTCTTGTGCAATTTTTTTTGTTGAACAGTTATTAGAGAAACGAGAAAATACATTTGCTGTCTAGAATCTAGAAGAATAATTTAAATAATGCTTAATATTTAAGTATCTTTATTATCTTTAATCATGAAATAATGTTAGGAATGAGATGCAGTTTGAATTTTCTATCTATTACTATAGTTGACCTTTCAAAAAATTCTATGACTTCTTATAAATATGATATTAACAAAAATTCTCATATTTTGAAAAACAACAGATATTTGGTGCTGCACTTTATATACTTGCCTATATGCATATTTATGTAGTTGTTTATTACTATAAAAAATATGATACATTAAGGATTTAAGTGACATTAAGTTAAGAGTTTAAATTTTTGCTTAGAATCCAATGAAAGATTGCAAGTGCATTTGAAAGAAAGAATGCACGCGTTAGAAGAAAAGAACGCGCTTACTCAGGAACTCGAAAAAACGAGAAAAGTGGCGGAGGATTTGCAAAACGAAAAAACTGACATTGTTAAAGAATTGGGCAAGGCGCGTCTGGAAATCGACAACGTTAAAAGACAAATGCTCCAGCAGGAAATTGCGTTTAATATTCAACAAACAGACGCATTAACGAGAAGTTTGTCGCCAAACGCTGTGGATCCAGGCTCCTTCTCGAGGAGCGCAAGTCACAGCAGTTTCGACACACACTCGTTGCCTAGAAGAGGAGGTAAACGGTCAATCGAAGATGATTCATCGAAGGTACTGGTATCCTTTATATTAAGTTATAAACTGTATTAATTAATCATACTATGTAAGTCTAAAAATAAATATAACATGAGTTTGGATACTTTAGAATTATGTTGCACGGACTTTGGCGGAGCAGGAGTGGGAAAAGTTGCAACAAGCACATGTGCTCGCTAATGTCCAACAAGCGTTTGATGTTTCGAGTGACGCAGAAGGCGACGGGGATAACGAAAGTATCTTCAGTTGTGCGGCAGACGTAATTAGCCCTACCGGGCATACGGATGCCCAAACATTGGCATTGATGCTGCAAGAACAATTAGATGCTATTAATAAGGAAATTAGATTAATTCAGGTAATTGGTTATACAATTTTAAATGCATAGATCTGTCTTATATAAATTTAGAATATTAATGTAAAAGTTGATGAAATAAAGTATTGCAGACTCAACAGATTCTATTTACACACTGATTTTTGTCTATTTTAATATTCATCCTTCTTTAAATCTCAAAGAATCAATAATTTTTAAGTCCGGGGCGATTAAACATGGAGAATTTTGTAGGAAGAAAAACAGAGTACGGAAGCACGTGCGGAAGAACTGGAGTCTCGCGTCGGCAGCCTCGAACACATGAATCTATTAGCAAGGGGCCGAAGCCTCGAACGAGCATCGCCGCCACTGAGCGGCCGATCTACACCAAAATCGCACCACAGTCCAAACAGGGATTATTTGCATAAGTACCACACCGTTAGTAATCACGTAAATGCAATAATTATTTATTTATGTCGGTTTGATTACATAGAGTATGAGCAAAGCGATCATATTGCTTATAATATATTTCTGTATTTTCTTTTTCACGTAGGCACCTGCGTCAATGTCTCCGGCGCATTTACATCAATATGCCGCTTCCTTAGTTAGTCCGGGTCAATTATCGGAATCTCTTCCTGCCAGTCAGGTTAGCTAGTAACTCAATTTAGATAATTGTTATTAGATTAACGCAAAATATTTTTTGAATAAGGTTTACAATAAAATTATATTTTGAAATAATTTTTATTAATTGAAATTTTAATTAATTTTAGTATACTTTTTCTAGCTAGAAAAAATTGCTGAAACCCTTCTTAGAAATTCAGTATTATATAAGAAAAACTCAAAACTGTTAAGAGAAAAATGAAAAACTGTCTTTTTCTTGGCATCAAAGATAGATAATAACTTGACAAATAATAAATTGCAATATACAGTACCATAATGATATTATGAGATATTTATATATTTATTAGAAACATATTTTATACATATGACGTCTCAAAGGATATTTTCTTAATGACAGCTTGCTTGGACAATTTTTTTTCTTAATAAAAATATTAAAAAAATATATCGATAATTTCCGATTTATAAGCGATTGAAAAAAAAGCTTTCGCAAAATAAACTTTGAAAGGCTGAACGGATAACAATGTATTAGCCTGCACTTAATTTCAGATGGTGTTGAGTTCATAGAATTAATTAGTGAATCTTAAGCACAAAAAGATATGGTGCACGAAAATTGGAATGTTGTAATAAATGTTTTGATGTTCTCCTGTGACATTTCTGCTATAATCGACTTTAAGTTGACCAAAGACTTTATCATTAAAAAGTTTTGATAGAGAAACCATATTTGATATACCATATAAATTGCATACAGAAATGGAATAACACTTCCCATCTGTAACAGTTGCAGTTGTCAGGAGAGGAACTGCACTCGGTTAGCGAAAGAGATAGTACCGGTGGTGTTGGAAGTGGTGGCAGCGACGCAGCATCTCCTTTAACAGCCAGGTCTCTGAGATTGGAACGAGTCGTTCAAGCATTGGCCCATAGCCAGGAAGAACTTAGAAGGTATATTTTATATTTTGTTAGGAGAGAAATCTCGATTCCTAAGACAAACTAATTTATATATTTTTATAATGTAAATTATTTTTGACATTTTGGCAATCGCATTTCTAAAATAGAACAAGTGAAATATCGAATATCTTATAGTCGTGCCAAAAATCATTACAAAGGATATATGCAATGTGGGGAAACTTTAATTTTTATATATCTGTTACATCTTAATTATATTGTATATATGGAGTTGAGATTAGCCGAAGTTTATTATTATTGCTTAAGTTAGTACTTTACATTGTTTGTGCTATCAGACGTACCGGACAGAGCGGATTTCCGAGTGCTGGTTTCCCCACGCACAGGTTAATTAATAATACTAATATTGCATGTAAATCACATAATTAGGCTGCGTTCGGAAACGTCACCCGGGTATACTCCCTTCTCCTTCTAACTCGCTAAGATAGAAAGAGAAGGAAGTATACTCGTGTGCACTCGGGTGACGTTTCCGAACGCAGCCTTATATGCCGCTGTGCACGACGCATTTGAATGGCTCTTGTGGGAATGAGATGAGTGGCTTTCAAATCAGCCTAAGTCACGTTGATGGTAATTTGTTCATTGTTCAAATAACTATATCATATTCTTAAACATCTTTCTTGAAGATGTAAAAAGATATAGCGTGCAAAGTATCACTTATATGCCCGCAGTATCGATTCTCGAGCACAGTGGTATGGAAACGACCAATAGTTCCAATAGATACCAAAAAATCTCAGGAGAGACTGCTTACTAGCTTGTTTTCACATTCATCGTATTTTCGAGCCTGCCCAATTTATGACAGGCATCGCGATCTTAGGCAGACGAAGAGACTAATGGAATCGAAAAAGTTGGATTTACTACGCGAAACGCGTCGATCTGTCTTGCGTATAAGGTTGTCTCGCACGAATACGTTACAAAGATACAGACTCGACACCGTAGACAGTAATGAATATAATGGTGCAAAATATATTGCGATTTAAAGAGGCATCGAGTTTATTCATGAAATATGTTTTGTTTTATATAGCAGCATTGTACTTGTGGAGTTATCTTATTATACTTTCAGCCTTTTTTCTCTGTATCTTTGTAATCACTTGCTTTTGTGACAATTCTAACTTATAAAAAGGTTGCAGATCAGTCATCGATATTCTATGCAAATACGGCGCATCGTAGAATTAATTTTTTATACATTTTTCTCTGTTCATGTTTCTCATTATTTATTAGATATGCTTTATTAGATATGTTAATTTTATTAATTTTACTTTAATAATACTGATTTATTTTTTTTTACTGTTATTTGAATGTGCTATTTAAAATTGGGCAGTATCACGTGCATATGTATTTCGTTTCTTTTGTGACTGAGCGTTATCGTGTTGCAAAATAAAACCTAGTTCCGAAAAAACCCTAATATCACTTTTTGCACGTATTGGCCATAGTACTTTCAACCAGAACAAAACAAATTAATTTTCCAAGGTTTTCAATGCTTTAGAAGCTTCTTTTCTAATTAAAACGCGAAAAAGGTACAGTGCCTCAAATGTTGTTTTTCAAACACCATTTATGACTATTTTGTGAGATTTTGTTGTCTGCTTCACCGAAGCTTATGTTTTGTTTTGTAAATGTAGAAGTCCACACTTGCAAACCACAAAAGAGCCGAAAATTATTTAATCTTAAAACGGAGTTATAAGGTACCGAATGTAAAGGTACCGAGTGAATTTACACATCTAAAATATATAGAACAGGAGAAGAGAAATATGAAAAGGCTAACGTTTTTGTGTGAGCTAGATTGTAATAGCATTGATTAGAGTAGAAATAGAAACTAGATTAGCGCTCCATGCAGCAGGCATGGGCAGCATAACAACGGCGCACTCAATTCTGGAACTCCTCCTTCCCCATTGTCCTCACGTCACAGCAGCCAGGACAGTTTGCACAAGAACAACTTCTCCAGCGTTGGACTGCCCATCGGACAATTATCGACATCGCATCTGCACATGCAGTCGACCATGAGTCCGGCCACGGCAGCCGCGGTCGCGGCTGCGCAGAAAAAGAAAAGCATTAAGAGTAGCCTTGGTAGATTTTTCAGCAAAAAGGAGAAGGTGAAAGATTTTTTCTTCTATTCCCATATTATTATTTCTAATACGGAAGTCTGTGAGGTTTCACGAGGGTATAATATGTTCTTTTCACGCAGGTATCGACCCAGATAGCCAAGCGTGATAGAGCATATTGAGCAAACTAATGCATTGCATGTGTTTTCATATATTTGCTGTAAATTTGCTGACATCGCTCTTGAAATTGCGTCAACTGATTGCATGTATAAGCAGTCATGTAGCTGTATTTGTAACGTGTGTTTATATTTCGATGTCAGCAAATTTACAGCAAATATATGAAAACACATGTAATGCATTAGTTTGCTCAATATGCTCTATCACGCTTGGCTATCTGGGACGGCACTGTTCAGTTATTTTCTCGAAGGCTCACATATAATAATGAATGTCCCAATAATTTTTTGAAACTTCTTAAGGTTCTTATAGGTTCTCGCCGCGGTCATATGAGCTCGTGACGTCAGAGGTGAGAAATGACACGCTGAGAATTCTTGCGTGCAATTTCCAAATAAAAAGATATTTGCAGAAATTAACACTTTCAGATCACTTCGAAGTGATCAGTGCAGTGTGTCATTTCTCGCCTCTGAAGTCATGATCTAACATGGCGGCCGGGTATCCGGGAGCCTTATATAAGCAATTCAATTATATAAAGATTTGTATTTGAGATATTTACTGGTTTGAAAGATCTAGAAAATTTAGAACTTTTTCAGGAAACTTGTCAAAACTGGCTCTTCAAAAATTTCATTTTTATTTTGCGAGTATACAAATACACATGTTATATATTCTGTTTAGAATTTTAGATGAGTTTCGTTTTATTTTAAAGAATGTTTCTTCACAATATTTAACTGTTGATACTTTTTCATGTTTATATATAGATTGTACTCTCCTTTCTTACTATATTTTTTGCAAGTAAAAAAATGATATTATGAGTACGAAATTTTATACATATTTTGTGAAAATTCTTTATTTCTTCATTTCAGTATTTTTTTTTAAATTCGTAATTTGTAAAATAAATAGCTCTTAATTTTGTCATAATTGCAATAATTAGGAACGAAGGAATAAGAAGTCTAAATAATAACGGAATTAATTTTAAATTTACATATAAAAGCTATCAACATTTTATCCTTTTTCTTCTACTTTCCTAGTAAATACTTTGGTAACTCCTGTTAAAATCTCTTTATAGTTACTATTGTATCTTGACTCGTTTATCTTTATCTGTCTCTCCTCCTCCTTCTTTTCCTCTATCCTCTTTACGAAATTCTCCGCCGCCTCCCTGTCCTCTGCCTCCATTTCTCTCCCCAGCTGCTCCTTCTCCATTCCTGCCCTCTCTCTATCAGTTTCCTTCTCTTCTTCTCCCAATTACTTTCCTCTTTCCTTGGCCTGCTCCTATCTAGATCCTTTATACATGCTTGAACTATTTTCTTCTCTGACTGTCTCGACTTCTCCTCATACCTCACAGCTCTCCTTATTGCCCTCACTTTTATTTCCTTTATTTTGGCTTCTTCTGATATTATATAATTCGGCGTTCTTCTATCTAATCCTAAAATCCATTTAACATACTTTCTTTTTATCACATCTAATCTACTTTCGTATAGCCACCCCCATATTTCAGCTCCGTATAATTCCACGCTTTCTACCAGTGCCTCGAACATCTTCATCCTTCTTCTAAAATCTCCTTTAAATATTCTCTCTCCTATGCTCCATGTCCTCTTCATCGCTATTGTAGCCTTCTTCAGCCTATCTTTTATATGATTCTCCGCTACCCCATTTTTCTGTAGTATATATCCCAGATATTTTATTTCTTTGATCTCCTTTATGTCTTTTTCTCTCCATTTCCACTCCCTTTTCTTCCTTCTTTCCATAGCTTTCTCGAACACAATTATTTTTTATTTCTCTGGACTCAAACTCAAACCCTTCCTTTCCAAATACCTCTTGAACCTCCTCATCATTTCCTTCAATTCTGCCTCTCTCGTCGCCATTAACACTACGTCATCTGCATATGATATTGTCCAGAATTTTTCTTTCCCTATCACAAGGCCTCCTGCTTGTCCTTTTTCCATTCCTTCCTCTAAATGCATGATGTATAAATTGAATAGGTTTGGACTCAACGGGCATTCTTGTCTTACAATTAGTCTCTTTTCTGTCCAAAATTCCTCTGTCTTCTTATCCCTTATCTTCACTACATTTTTCGTTTCTTTGTATGTTTCCATTATTCTTCGTCTCAAATTATCTTCAATTCCTATCTTCTTCATTGTTTCATTCAATTTCCTTCTATCAATTTTATCGAAAGCTGCCTTGAGATCAACAAAGAATGCAAAAACCTTTCCACTCTTCTTACTCAGCTCCTTATTTGCTACATAGTTTACCGTGTATACTGCATCCATCGTTCCTCTGTTCTTTCTAAACCCGAATTGCACTTCCCTTAACTTAGACTCAACCTTCTCTAACCTCGCATAAGATACTTGCATATATTTTGTACGCCGTATTCATTAACGTAACTCCCCGGTAATTTTTCGGGTCGTTTCTCTCTTCTCTTTTATGTATTGGACTAATCATACCTTTATTCCAATCTCCCGGTATGCCCTCTCCTTTCCAGATTCTGTTGATTAACTTCAGCAATTCTTCACCTACATTTTTTTGCATAAATCTCCACGCATCGTTCTCAATCCTGTCCTCTCCTGTTGCCTTTCTCAGCTTCAGTTTCTTTATTACTTCAATCATCTCTTCTCTCGATATTTCTTCGATTCCCTCTGTTACCTCCACTCTCGTGCCATCCTCTTCTCCCTCTTTATGTCTAGCACCACTCTTTCCTTTATTCCTCCTATCATTTCCATGAAGTGATCTCTCCACTCGTTCATTTGTATCTCCTCGCTTATCCCCTCAGTTTTCTTTTTTTTGTATTTATTTATATACTTCCAAGCTTCTGCTTCGTTTTTAATGTTCCTTATCTTTTCTTCTTCTTCTTCGCTTTCATGTCTCCCCTTCTGCTCCTTACACCATTCCTTGTGCTTCTTTCTTTTCCTCACATACTCTTCTTTTCCGATCCTTCCCTTCTTCCAGTCCCTCATTAATCTCCTCAATCTTCTTTTCCTTTCCTTCCATTCTTTATTGTACCATTCTCTTCTTCCTAATCTTCATGGTATTATCCTTTTTTTATGCTTCGTGATAGGGGTTTTTACTTTTTCATTCATCTCCTTCCAGATATCCTCTGTATCTATTTGTGTACTCGACCATCCTTCACATTTCTCATAATATTCTTTTCTCTCTTCTTCTGTCCAGTTGCTTCTCTCTAGTTCCATTACTTTCTTCCTTCTCCCTGTCTCCATCACCTGTGGTCCTGTTAACTCCACCTCCAGCGGAACATGGTCCGATTCCGTTCTAATGTCTTCTTCAACCATATTTATTTCTTCTCCTGCTCTGTCATTCCCTAAGATATAATCTATAACCGATGATCCTAAGTCTCCTATATAAGTCCATCCCTTCCGAAACTCCCATTTAATATAGCCCATCTTTCTTCTATTTTATCTATTAATATACGTCCCTCTCTATTTACAACTTTATCTACTAACTTTCTGGTCTCGCTCCTCTTTTCTTTCTCTTTTTCCTCATTTATCGGTCCTCCTCTGCTTCCCGTCTTCGCGTTCATATCACCTCGTACCAGCAACCATTCTTCATTTTCTTCTTGTACCTTCTCCCTTAGTGTTTCCATCGTATCGTCCATCTTTTGACTGTACAACGTGATTATTCTCCATTTGTTTCCATTATACTCTAATCTGCTTTCTACTACCTCGTCGCTAATCTCTTTAATCTCTATAAGTTTCAAATTCTTGTTGACTGCAATGTTGTTATTATCCCTCCTTTTGCTCTTCCTTTCCTGTGTTCCCTTCTCGCTGGTACACAATTCCAAATTTTTCTGGACAACTTATTTTTAATCTTTCTCCATTTATCTTCTTTCATCCATCTACTAGTCCTATCACGTAAAAATTCTCCAAATAATCCTCACATTTTCACATTTATTAATTAGTCCCACTACGTTCCAAAAGCATATCCTTAATCCTCTTCCTTTTTCCGCCTTATCTTCCTCTCCTTCTCCCTGTCTTATCTCTTCTCTACTCTTTCCGAAAAACACCTCTGCTTTCTAGCATTTCGGTGCTTTCATTCCACTTCCTTTTGCAATTGTCTATCTATATTTTTTGATATCCTACCGTTGCTTTCTTCCCCTTTTCTCTCTCTACTTTTACTATACTACAGTTTGTGTATCTGCCTCTCTGTTGCCGTCAGATCGTCATCCATAAATATCTTGCTTGCTCTTCCTATCTTCTTCCTCTTTGCCATTATTTCTTTTTTATCCTCTTATCTATTAAATCTGACTAGCGTCATTTTGTACTCTCCCCGGCCTGCACTTCGTCCACTTCCATCTTCTTTTTGGTGATTTCTTCAAGGAATTTCCCTATCTTCTCTTTTCTTTCACCTCCATTTTCTACTTTTATTTCTTTTATAATTATATTATTTTTCCTTCTTCTCCTTTCGGTTAATTTGGATTTCTTTCCATCTCCTTCATCTTCTTCATTAGTTCACTAATCTAACTTTTCACCTTCACTCTTTTCCACTTTTTCTATTTTCTCTTCCAGATGTTTTATTCTATTTTCTAAACTCATTTTTTGTTCTTTTCAAAGCATTTCTCTCTTTCTATATTCCTCTCTCAGGTCGCGTGTATCTCTTTCATTATCTCTTCTTTACCCTTCTTTCTTTCTCTCTCTTGTTCATTCATTTTTGCTAAAATCTCTTTCAGGATTTTTTCCGCCTCCATGCCTTCTTCTTTCTTTTCGTCTCTTTTTATCTTGTTTGGCGATCTTATCACTCTTTTTTCTTTACCAAAATTTTCCTTTTTCTTCCTCCCTTCCTCTTTTCTTTACGTATATATTCTATAATTGATTCTTGGCTTCCTACGTCCTATATCTTATTCTTGACAGCTCCACCGCTCTTGTGGACCTTTTTCTATCGTCCTATTCTTTTTCTCGCCTTTCTTCGAGTTAATATCCTTTTTCTAGCCCTCCTCTTTCTTCTCGTCCATCTGAATTCTTTTCTCGCTTTTTATCTCTTCAACACACCTCTTTCCTCCTGTCACTCTCTTTTTTATCGACATGTTTTCGTGCTACTCCGACTCCGATTTCTCCGTGCCTGTTTTCGCTTTTATCACTTAACTTCCAAATTATCGCAGCAGCACAAATCACCCGAGGAAATTTGAAAAAAACCCTCCGCAGCAGCACAGAATCCCCGAAATCGTCTGTAGTTCGACTCCCACACTGCCGATTTATATCTGCAGTCAGTCCTGCATATCTGTGCATGCAAACTACCTGAAACAAAGTCGCCCCACGGCGAAGGAACGGCAGATAAGTTCGAAAAAACACTGACGCGTTTGACAGGCGTGCTTCTCTCTATTTACTCAGTCCCGGAAGTTTTTTATTAATTATTATCTTTTCTGCTTTATAAAAAAGATTTTATATGTTTTAAAGTGTATAAGTAAAAAAGTTTTTATATGATTTGTATTAATATTGCAGGATACAATCTAAAATATTTATTGCTTTAATATATGTAAATAAAGATATTAAATAAGGATATTTTTATTAATTTTACAATATTCTAAAGAATTTCTTTTTATTTCTGTTTATACAGAGTAAGAGTGAGTGTAAGTGATGAAAAGTTTTACTACGTTTTTTTCAAAAATGGTTAAAGATAGGATACTGGAACTTTTCATTCAGGGAAAGACACTTATTATATATATTATATGTAACGTATATCAAGGACAAGTAGGGGAATCCTTTGGCGACCTCGAATAACTTTGAGTGTCCCTGATTTCCACATTACCAACTAAAATTTGCTTTTTTAAAATAAAATGGAGTACTTTTGAATCATTCTATCGATAGTACTCAATGAATTTACAATTAGGAACTTTTGTAACAGCGTAAATCTCTTCGAAAAATCAACTGTTGTCGGGATATAAGTCAAATTAGAAATAAAAATCAATCTGTAAACAAGTGCAAAATCTATTGATGGAATAGATTTTACACTTGTTTTTCATTGTGTAACATTATTTTTTACAAAAACAAGATTTTCTTTCCATTTTACTGTATTAATCTTTTACAAAGTTTATTGTTTTACACAGGAATCACGTTTTCCAATATTGTATATTTCTAATATACTATTCTTAAAATGTATAATACTTCAATATTACCTAATTGTCATTAATTAATTAAATACCATAAAGCAAATAATTATTATCTTAAATTAATTAATATAATGTAAATATAAGATTTATAAGAAGGTGCATGCGTGTGTGCGTAAGCACCATAAAGATTTAACGTATATTTACTCCACTGGATCGTTCTCCATAGAAAAGGAGAACCTCACTGCCGTGAACCTCACAAACTTCCGCATGTATAAAAAATTGATTAAAAAAATAAGAGCAATGGTAGCGATCTGTATGATAAGAAAGCAATGTGCAAGTTTCTAATTTGCACACTCTTTTAAAATTTTAAATTTAATCTTTTTATGAATTGATAGAGGGTTAGCTTAGTAGCATAAGTGGGGTTTTACAATCGACGCAATATCAAATCAATGTTGACTTAGAGAATTCAGGCCACATGGACTTCGCATATGGACCTTTAATCGCGTATAAAGCTGGGTTTAATCAACCAAATCTTAAGGAATTATATATGAAATAGGAGTAGAAAAAAGACTGAAGAATATAATAGAATTATAAATAGCCTGATATCTCAAAACTGGCGGAAGTTATAGCTATATACCACAGACATTTCTAAAAAAATTATGAACCTTTGATCACGTATAGAGCTGGGTTTAAATTAACTAAATTTTAAAGAATTATATATGAAATAGAGATAGAAAAGATTGAAGAATATAATAGAATTATAAATAGCCCGATATCTCAAAATTGGCGGAAGTTAAAGCAGCTACGGACATTTCTTAAAAAATTCAAAATTTTATAAGAAAGAACCCTTTAACGATTATCGCCAAATTCAATACCAACCTTCTTTTAATGATACTCTATATATATGTATAACTTATAACATGTAACTTTTCAGGCAGAAATCGGTAACCCTTTCACCAATCCTCGCAAAATTTAAAACAACCTTCCTTTAATGATACTCTATATAAAATTACATGTACATCTTATACACTTTTTAAGCAGAAATCGGTAATCCCTTTACCGATCCTCGCCAAATTCAATAACAATCTTTCTTTAATGATACTCTATCTATCAAATAACTTAGGGTACGTAGACCGAGGCAAATCGGATTAATATAAGTTTTAAGACAGTTTTTGTTAGAGTTTTGTTTCAAAAGAGCTGTTTTATCGTGCTAATTACTAATTACTAATTATGCGATCAAAGGTCCATATACGAAGTTTATGAAAACAAAGCTTCCTCTATGAGGAAGCAAAAGAGAAATTTGACCACGATGGTTATAAAGCATTTGGTCTGTGTAATAATCCTTATCTTTTTGTTACTTAGATCAAAGGGAAAGATACACCAATGCCGGGGGATGTATCAGGTATAGGGGGTGTAAGTACACCAGCAGATCCAGACTACGGAGACAGTGTGTGTGTAGCTGGTACGCTTGGAAGTAAAAGTGACTTTGATCGCAGAAAAAAGAAAAGGTATTTATATTAAAATTATAACACATTGCTATTTTAACAGTTTATGTTATAAATTTCATTAAGTTTGGGTATAATGGAATCTATGCCATAAGAAATGAAAATTATATAATTACTAGGTTTTTTTATATAAGTCTAGATCCCTCCCCTAAATTTTCTTTTTACTTTTTTCTTCGCAGACAATTTTTTTCCACTTTAAGTTATATTTTCCTCAATTAAATTTATGTATATATAGAGATATATGTATATCTATTTTTCCCGCGCATCGCGCGGATGTACCCTCCGTTGACCCGCCATTTTTAATTTACATTTATTTATATTTATTTATATTTGTATTTTATTCAATATATTTATTTATTATTAATTTTATTAAATTTATTTACTATTAATTAAATTTTATTATTTAAAACAAAATTGGCCTCCACCACACATCCTTTTTTTGGATCATTCTTAGCGAGTGGAATATACATACATATATATATATATATATATATATATATATATATATATATATATATATATATATACATATTTGTTGATTTCTGTATATTAGAAATTCTGAATGAAAGCATTATATGATTGGTTAAGTAAAATACGTCATAAACAAGTGACTTCTACAGAACAATAGTTTCTTAACATAATTTGATGGTTTATAACAATGATAGATGAGCGGTATCATAAAGCTGGTGCATGGGAAGTCAATGATTGTAAAAAAATTAAGGTGCGTCTAATAATATGACCAGGGACTGTATTCAACTGTTATGAAAGAAAAATTGACTAATAATTCCAAAATATCGCCAATTCCATAATAACAAGGTACCTAAAATGTCTACAAAACAGTGGGAAACATTTTGAGCAACTTTTCTAATAAATAATTATCATTGTAAGCAAGGAATGCCCAACCCGTTTGTTACAGTTTTTTAGCTTTATGGATAAAAAGTATGATAAACAAAATTTTCAAGCAATAATTTATAGTAGGAAGCATATAGTAGGAAGCTTTATAGTAGGAAGCATTTACTGGAACTTTTTAGAATTGCAAATTATTAGACCTCAAACTGTTTTTATATTTGAGGATTTTTAACAGACAATTATTATTCAAATCTTACGATAATACTGCGATAAATATATTCTAATATCTACATCGCATTATATTGAGATTGCGAAGATAAGTAATTTATAATTACTGCGATCTTCTATATATATTTAATATTTTAGTCCAAGCATGTTTGGTAGCATGTTGGACTCCTCGCGGCACGAGCTTTTAGCGGAAGCGATGAAAGCCGGAACGCCCTTTGCTTTATGGAACGGACCAACGGTAGTCGCCTGGTTGGAGCTTTGGGTGGGCATGCCAACGTGGTATGTCGCCGCTTGTCGAGCAAACGTTAAAAGTGGTGCCATCATGAGCGCTCTTAGCGATACCGAGATTCAGCGAGAGATTGGTATAAGGTACTCTGTAAAAATTATATAAAAGAAACAAAATAAAAATTACATTATAACTGTGATAATATAACGTTATAGTACATTATAATGTTACAATTGTGTCTACAATTGTTTTCTGTACTTCTGTGACAGTAATCCTTTGCACCGATTAAAGCTGAGACTAGCCATTCAGGAAATGGTGTCGCTTACGAGCCCGTCAGCACCGAAAACTTCTCGCACAACATTAGCATTTGGTGATATGAATCACGAGTGGATAGGTAATGTCTGGTTACCGAGCCTCGGGCTGCCTCAATACCGATCTACTTTTATGGAGTGCCTTGTTGATGCTAGAATGCTTGATCATCTTACGAAGAAGGATCTTCGTGGTCAGCTGAGAATGGTTGACAGTTTTCACAGGTAGGAAAAAGACAGTGTTGAGGCACTCACAAATTTATCTAAAAATTTAGTTTATATTACTGATATGTTAAAATACATTGTTTATCTAATGTTATTATTTATAATTGCGCATTTCAATGTATTATATAGCAATAGTTATAGCAATATTATTACATTATTAAATTATTGTCGATATATTGTCGCAGAACAAGTTTGCAGTATGGCATTTCTTGCTTAAAGAGACTAAATTATGATAGACAGCAATTAGAAGAGAGAAGACGAGTGGCAGAAGGTGCCAATATAGATGTACTCGTGTGGAGTAATGATCGTGTCATAAGATGGGTACAGTCGATTGGTTTGAAGGTAGATAAACGTTCTCTAGTGCTGGTCTACAACCTTGCTTTAAAGGGTATTTAAGCTCTAAGCCGTAAGAAATTGACCAATCACAGTCGAATATTCTCCTCAAATTGTATTGTGATTGTTCAATTTCTTACGGTTTAGAGCTTAAATATCCTTTAAAGCAAGGTTGTAGACCAGCACTAATGCTCCGCTACGATCGATTACTTACGAAAGAAATTAACATCCAATACTCGTAGGAATACGGGAATAACCTCTTAGAATCAGGGGTGCACGGTGCACTCATAGCTCTAGACGAAAGTTTTGATGCAAATAGTTTTGCATTAACTTTACAAATTCCCACACAGAATACACAGGTAAATGCTTACAATTACATTACAATAAAAACTTGTGAAAACATAAATGAATATATTCTGTATTATTTTCGTAGGCAAGACAATTGTTAGAGATGGAATTTTCCAATCTGTTGACGATGGCGACGGAAAGGCGTCTGGACGAGAATAGCATGAAATCCTGATCCATCTCGTCAAGTCGGCTGCCTCATATTCAACCGCATCATGTCTAGTCCAAAACCCCAGCTATTGCTACTATCTATGCGCAAGTGTGTTGTAAAAGTTGTAAGAGCTTTAAGTATCACGCTAGGAGTATCTCTTCATATTGTTATGACAAATGTGACATTTGGTAATACTGAGGTGTGTTTTGACATAAGCTGTTAAGATAAACTTACATGATACATTCGATACTTAAGGATCCCTCTGATCGATTTTTATGCCGCACACGCATAAATCGATGCGCCATATATACCACATTATAATATACCTTTTAACAAAGAGGAGAAAAGTTAGTTATTTTGATCGGTTTTTCATATAGATATCGAAATGTAGCAGGCATCAGTTGTTGGATTATATTGCTAGAACGACACAGCGATGGATAATAGTATTATCCTTAAAAGCACGAGATATCAATTGCAGACGATTACGACAATAATTCTCTCTGAGTTAGCTTCATTTGTTTATAAAGTCCATAAGTCTCAGTATTATGATGTCGCGTAGTAGAGTGTATTTGTTGTATGACTTGGTACTACAACGTGTACTTATAAAGTTTAATAAATAAGGCAGGATAAGTTAACACTTTGTACCGCACAAAGAAGTGGAAAAACAGGAGTCTACGATATCTTTGCTTTTGAGGAAATTTTTCATATATGAGGTGTCCTGTAACTAGTAATACGACGGAAAAAGTAAACTATGTGAAAAAATAAGTTGAAAGTGTGAAGTTCCTTTGCGTGAAATTTTCTCTTTGTTAAACTTGGGTAGATGTGAATGACTGAATTTGCTATCGACTTTACTTTAACGTTTATCTGAATAAAAATTATATAAGATTTTATTTTGAAAATTAAAGATAAGATTAATATTCTATAAATATAACTTTCAATAATTTAAATTGTTTTTAATTATACACAGGGTATCCTCGTATTCCAAATGTATAAATATTCCTTTTATTTTTATGATAGACATATTTAAAGAAAAAGAGATATTTATATATCTCATAAGGATACATATTCTGATTGAGAAGTTTTCTTTTTCCAAGGTCACAATTTTTTATATTTCAGGATCATTTCTGGATATTTTCTTAACTAAAATTAAATAATTTATTTTATATAAGTCGATTTCCTAAAAATAAATATTTATAAAAGTATTAAAGTAAGATCATCCGAAAGCAGATAGTCTATGAGTCTACACTCTGTGAGTCATATTTTATTCTAATATATTCTGACAAGATATTAAACATCATGTAAAATATTCACTTTTCGATGATTTTGTCTTAATACTTTTATATACAAAATAAGGAAAAATATAAAGTGACGTACATTTGTATACAGATATAAATCGATTGTGAACAAATTAATGTAAAAAGATAAACAATTGCATTTAAAATTGCAATTATACGTTACAATTACTGTACTTGTGCAAAAGTAGAATCGTCAATCGATTCTACTCGCTGCTGCGTGTACAAAAGTATTTAATTATTCTAAATCAAAATATTACAGAAATACATAATTAATATTTTTTATTTATATTTTATGTACAATTTTTATTTTATTCTTTACATATATTATTTAAACTATCTTCCTACTTGTATTATAGGACACCCTGTATATATTGTATACAAAAGCCGCTATGTTTCTATATCTATAACATCAGATAGTATAGAGATAGAGCTAAAAAGCTGCGCATAGAAATATCTTTTCGCAGACAGAGCTCCAAGATATCTGAATTTCTTATTACTTTGATGAACTATGAATATTTCTAGCGTCTTATATACTAGACCACGTATACTAGCGCGTAATATATTATTACGTAATTATATACGATCGAAGAGATAAAGTAATTGACGCTCGCTTTTTGTTTACTAAAAGGATTCCGAACATTTTATATACAAGATATTTACAAATGCGGTTATACGAACGTGTGTTGATAAATGTGTTGTAAGATTAGATGACTTCGATTATATTTTTTAAATGAAGCTACTGACCAATTTTGTGCGTATCGTTCGTAATAATTGGATCTAATATTTCGTGGACAATGACGAATATCCATTGGCGTGGATATTATTGTATTGCTATTTTACGTTGTGTATATGATATATAGTTAATAAGCATGGTCGGTAGCGGAGCAATGCAATGCGTACGGTAATCGCAACAACAATAGGAGAACTGTACGATCGTGCGGAGGAGTTAACCATAGCGACGATTAAGACTATATAAAAACAAATTATGTTGCTGAAGACAATGATCGCGCGATGGTAATTATTATTACCAATTATACAGACATCAAGTGAAATTGAAGATGTGGCGAAAGACTGAGACATTGGTGGTGATTGTAATAACAAATTGATCGAGATAAAAAAGAAGAAAGACGATCACAATAATGACGATAAGTTATAAATACAGATGTTGTTAATGTTGTTGATATTGAGCAATCATTGTTGTTGATGTTTGTTTCTCATGAACTGTAACTCTTCTTGCAAACTGTTTATTCATTGTAGGATTCATGGTTCTGCACGACCTTCCGAACGGGCGTAAATGTACCAAATAGTTTCTACCAAAGACTTTATATTGAGTATACATACATTGATTCGTCGATTAGACATACGGAAAAAAGGTGAAATGTCGGTGCTTCTGATGCGACGTAGTATCCTAGATAGTTAAATCTGTCGAACGCAGATTTCGCAGACAGTGTCTGCTACAGATTTTGTCGGCAAAATGCCAGCAAAAATGTAACAGAATCTACTAACAAAATATGATGGCAGATTGACTGCAGAAATCGAACAAAATCTGCCATTTCGTAACTACTCGGATAGCCAAATTTGTCAAGAACAGATTTTGAAAATGTCTGCTATAAATTTTATCGATAGAATGCTAGCAGAAATACTAACAGATTCTGATAACAAAATACAATGATAGAATGATTGCAGAAACTAAGCAGAATCTGCCATTTCATAACTATAATTTAAGTGTTTACGAAAGGATTTTGTTTGGTTTCTGCTGACAATCTGCTGTCAGATTACGTCAGCAGATAGTATTGGCAAAAGCTTAATACAGTTGGTATCTACCATAATATTCTGCTTGAATCTGCTGGCAAACCGCAGGCGTATCACCAACATTTTGTTTAAGATGTTGATCAAAAGCTTGCATCAAAAGAATTATACAGGGTGTATATAAATACTTGTTACAAACTTCTAGGATATGTAGAAAGTTTAAAGTAGACCAACTTTTAATAAGGAACTCATGTCCGGAAACGCACCGATAGCGAGCTGCTGACTGGAATTGTTGGTATGTTTAGTAATAGGAATAATTCTTATAACTTTGTTTGCTTACATTACATTAAAAAAATGTTTAGCAATGTCAAAACAGATGGCTACAATCCATCTGTCCCCAAATACTTGGCTGATGAGACATTTTTGAAAAAATGTACGAGAACATTTTGCAGGTGCAATGCTTGCATCGAAGTTGATGATTGTTATGAGAATTTATTGTAGCCATCTGTTTTGACATTGCTAAGCATTTTTGTAATGTAAAATGTAAGCAAATAAAGTTATTATGAAAATTATTCCTATTACTGAACATACCAGCAGTTCCAGTCTGCAGCTCGCAAACGGTGCATTTCCGGACATGAGTTCCTTATTAAAAGTTGGTCCTACCCCTTTGAATCCCCTACATACCTCAGAAGTTTATGACAGGTATTTATATATACACCCCGTATATGTATTATGTTCTCGTTCGCTTTTCTCATCATATCATCAATTTCAAACGCGCTCCTAAATAATCAGAAATATGTTTATTATAATCCAAAGCAACGTTGTACTACCTCAATATTGAAATATGGTCATACTTTTCCTTTTGCGGACATATCAAATTCATCCGTCAAAGTCATGCATATCCATGATTTGTACGTCGCAAATTGCGTACTTATATTATACTGTTTAATAAAAAAAACTTTTTTCGAGCACAAGAACGAGGGTGATTGTTTGTCGTAGTTTTTTGAGTGTCGAATACGGCCCTGTTTATCAAATTGTTCTATTACGTTACAATTTTGAAAAATTTACGCTTAAACTTGCAATAAAGGGCTATTTTAGAATATTTTGGCATAATATAGGGAGCTTTCCAGCAAGTGACACAAGTCGACACAAGCATCATTCTATCTTTCTTTTTTGATAATGAGTAACAAAGATAAAACGATACTTGTGTCGACTTGTGTCGCTTGCTAGAAAGCTTCCATATAGCTACAATATGTGACGTATGGACAATTTTTTGCAATAAAAATTAAGTACGTTATTAGGACTTTTAGCCTTTAAAAGGAATTTATTGTGTCGATGGTGGTTAAAAAGATATTTACACTGAGAAAAAAATTGTCTGCATTTTAGTAAATATTAGTTGGCATACAACTGTGACTCCATTTACTAAAATATAGAAAATTTTTCTTTTTATTAGTATATTTTTTTCTCAGTGAATACATATATATAAATTATACAAATAAAGGAAAATTTTCTTCATTTTAGTAAATGGAGTCACAGTTGTATGCAAACCAATATTTACTAAAATGCAGAAAACACTTTTTTAGTATATGATTAATATAGAATCTATTGCAGGATATATTAATAAGGATCTCTATTGCAACCAGTGTTTGCCGATATCTAGATAAAATTATCTAGAGGATCATCCAGATAAAGAAATGGAATCTGCAAGATTGCAAGATTGTCATTACACTCGAAAATAGATCAACTTCTAGTAGTAGCGGAGAGGAAGATTTCTTCCGCAATATTGAAACAAAAAAAAAATAAACAATTATTATTAATGGTAACATCAAAGCAATTTTTTATTTGGAATCTAAATCAAAGCAACTTCAATTCTCTTATAAATTTTCCAAATGTTAAAAATATTTTTCTTAAATATAACATATCCCTGCTAACATCGGTGCCAGTAGAGCGCCTTTCTAGTTTAGCACAGCAAATAAGTGTCCCGTAAAAAACTGCTTATCAAACAAAAATTCGAAAAACTTTTATTTTTGAGAAATAAAAACTTAAAATAAAATTGTGAGTACTGTTTTAATAATCTGTGTAATTCTTCTTATAATCTTTTATAATCTGTGTAATTTTTCTTTATAATCTTTTATAATCTGTGTAATCCTTTTTATAAATGTTTATGGATAGTTTCATAAACACAAAATTATCTAAAAAATGATCTAGATAAATTGCAGTAATTATCTCATCTTTTATCTAGATTAATTAAAAATAAAATTATCTTTATAAAAATAAAATTATCTCATCTAAGATAAATTTACGGATTTTTATCATCTTTATCTCAGATTATTTCAAAGTTATTTACGGCAAACACTAATTGCAACCTATATAAGCCATTAAGCATCCAAAATAATTTATTATATGCACTAAATATTTTTTAATTATATTATTCAAGCTTAAAAGCCCTTAGCTGGCACTGTGGGGTATTAAACGCCCCAGCCTAGTTCAACTCTAATTTAACCCCTATAGTACGAAAATGGTACTAAAAAAATGGAAGAGTTAAAATATAAGAGTTATGAATTTTTGAGTGAAAACAGTCATTTTTTCGTTTTCTTTTACGTTCTCCAATTTTTTCAATACTTAATATTACATTATATTAAAATAACCTATGACATTTGTTAAAACAACATTCGAAGACTATCTTAGAATATTTTTAAGTAAAAAAAATCAATAGCTTCTTCACAGCAACCATTTTAGTAGTGGGGTCTGAAACTGCCCCAGTGTGCCAGCTAAGGGTTAAGGATTTTTCAAATCGCTGAATACCTACTAATCTGATGTCAAAGTGACAAATTGAATTTATAAATTGTACGAGTATGCAAAACTTTTATACGTGAATTATTTAAAAAATTCGAGCACTTTAATTTTGACATCCACTATACTGATTCCGCTATTTTTAATTTATCAACTTTGATATCTAATTAGTATTTAACGAAACTAAAAAACCTTTACGTTCAAATAATATAATTAAAAAATATTTGATACATCCTTAATGACATATATAAGTCGCAGCTTTGATGCAATAGACCCAATATTAATCACAAATATTTTTTAACCATAATCGACACAATTCCTTTTAAAGGCTGAAAGTAGGTATTAATAACATACATAATTTTGATTACAATCAAACTTCTCCAACATGTTATCTTCGTTCTTGTACATTTTTTTGTTGAATACTTGTTACATATGAATGATTCAATAAATCGCACAAGTATAATAGTCATCTTGACAGAGAGCAAGAATAAAAGCGTGTATATTTATTTGTTCACTCTGTGTACTCGTGAAAATAATATTTAAAATAATTTTAAACTCACGCGTTACTTTTGCACCCAATAAAGCTTTATTTTTCGCAAAGTGTGATATCAATAACGAATTTAAAAATACGTCATAATTTTCAACGAAATTTGTCAGTTTGAACATTCTTAGCTTTGTGGACATTCTATTTTCTACGCAACGATAGAAACCAATAGAACAATTGTACACGATACATATTAATTTTCACTCATAAATGATGGGATGATAGATGTAACAAAAGTGCTCGTCTGCGTTTCACAGAACACGGAACTTTTCTATCTTTCCCTTTCGGAAGAGTCTGCAGCAACTTGTAAAGTGAATGAACATTATTTTTAACATGTGCTAGTTAATAGTGTGTCTACTCTATGGACATTCCAAAAAAACTTTCCAAAAAGAAGTAACCATACTTGTCCCAGATAGCCAAGCGTGATAGAGCATATTGAGCAAACTAATGCATTGCATGTGTTTTCATATATTTACTGTAAATTTGTTGACATCGAAATACAACACGTTACAAATACAGCTACATGACTGCTTATACATGCAATCAGTTGACGCAATTTCAAGAGCAAACGGTCCGCAATATTGGTACGTTATGTTGTCTGCAACATGTCAGCAACATGACAGCGATGAATGATTCATCGTTCCATCTTGAGCATCATGATGCAAACGTGACGGCAACAACACATATATAATGATTTCCATCCGTTATTGTGTATATGTCATCAAGCTATAAAGTTTTTTAATTGTATCTCGTTGTTAACGAAGTGTTGACAATATTAAATTGTCACAAATCCCTCACAAATTGATGCTGTCACGTTGCATTTAATTTGCTGTTAATAGAAATATAATTCATATGAGTTCAACCCGACAAGCATAATTCTGTCTCACCTTGTCCCGAGTTTGTCAAAATTAGTTGCATTAACGACAAGCTGCTTGTTGGCAACATGGCAGCAAACTCACAGCATTTGGCTATCTGGGGTAATTGCATATATGCACGTCATGGTTTACTATATGTAGCAGCTTCGATACCTTCTATGTATCTAAATATAAAATGTACACATAAGTATGAAAGAGAGGGAGAGAGAAAGAAAAGGGAAGAGAGAAGAAACTTGTAAAGTCCGGTTCTAGCTTGTCGATATTGAATAGAATTGGAATAAGCGAGTATTAAGATTATTTATGGATGATCTTTACTTTGATATACGCTATGTCTTTTTCCAAGAACGCTAATTGTTACTCTGATTCTCTGCTTTATCTCGTTCTCATTGATTCTTATATCGCACATTGACTCGGATAAATTTATTTTGAACAGAAGAGTCGACTTGATTCGATTTTGTGCATCGCAACTGTTTATCCGTGCTGATTTTCACTGCAGCACTTCGTATGAATTCACGTATTGTCTTCAGCAATACCGAAAAATGTTGAATTACGTTGGGACTTGACGACAGACAAGGTTGATTCGTCTCGCGCTTTTAAAGGAATATCCGTATATATAAATCATGTAGAAGACCTGATTATCGCTATACATATCATATGCCATGCGGTTCATCGAGCCTCTTATAATTTCCAGTCAAACATTCGCACGCTTGCTCAGTGAAAGCACATTTACGACAACCCGAAACGTAAATAATGTTACATACGATTATTCTGTTTTCTTTTTACAGAAAAGTTACTAATTTTCATTGAATATCCTTCCTTAATTCATTTCCTGAGTTAGCGGGAAATCAAGATTTTATTCCAAACTTTTGTACGATATATACATATATGTTGAGTGGTATTATATACTGCTAGTTAATATGTACATAAGTATGGGTACGCGTATGTGTGAGTGTAGTGTGTGTACATATATATATATATCTTTCTCTAATTATATATTTATATATATATATATATATATAATTATATATATTATATATATATATATATATAATATATATAATTATATATAATATATATATATATTATATATATATATATATATATATATATAAAATTATTTATTAACAATCCTGTAATTTCCAGACAGTCTAGATTCATTACGGTGAACCGTGCTGTATTACTAATCTTAAATAATATAATTTATCGAGCCGTTATTAAATGTTGCGATCCTCCATTCAAATAAGTTCATTAATAATCGAAAAGAATTGGCATTTGTCAAGCCAACTTATTCGTTAACGGAAATTGTATAAAATTCTTTTTTTTCCGACGAAACAACGCGTGATTGATATAAACATTTAAAAGACAACTATACATGTGTACATATATATATATATATATATATATATATATATATATGTTTTTGTTATAATATGTATGATAATATATATAATTCGTATGTATATTTTGAATAGATTTATCAACTTTTTTGCATAATCTACAGTGCGATTAATACTTTTCTAATGTAAATTAAATGTGTAATATAATTTTCCGTTGAATATCATTGGGCATTAAGTGTAATACAAGTCGCGCACTAATTGGAAAAATTGGAACGGAGCGGCTTGTCCCCAAGTCACTGAAGAAAATATAAATTTGTTAGTCTGGAGAGATGGACTTATATAATCGAAATTACAATTAAAGAATAAATATTGTATATATATCGTTGGGCTCATTTTAATACAGAGGTAGAACGAGGACAAGTTCACATTTAATACAAGGGACATTGATTATGAAATAATGTAATTTTTGATTATGAAAAAAAGAATGTTGTATATTACTGATGCTTCTTTCTATATCGAGGAACAGCGATATTGTTATGTCATATGAGTTTACATTTCATAATTGATGTTTCTCTGCAGCAAATGTCTAAACCGTCAATGATAAAAGACGTTTATTCGTTATATAATAATGTTATCTGCGTCTCGCAGGTAATTGTGACAGCAAATAAAAAGACAATGACGTTGCAAATACAAGAAGCAACATTTCCTAAATATGAAGTAGTATATAATTAGTCACGTTATATTATATAATATACACAAAGACTAATTCTTATTAAATATTAAATAAACGGAACAGCTTATTGTGCATAGTTGATAGATTAATTTTCTCTTATGGGCGTACTGATACACAAAGACACGATACTACAAATCAAGGATACTTAATCAACAATAAGGATTTTATACAAATTTTATAAATAGATATAAAAGACATTTAATACGATAGTAACTATTTCAAATTTTATAACAGCAATTTCATTACTTATTTATTATCATTTTTGAATGAATAATTAAATGAAAAATTAAAGATTACGGCTTAAATCAATGGTTACGGCCATCATAAATTAGCCTTTAGTCTTAATTTTTTTTAAGATCTTGTTTATAGAGATTAGTGATT
Organism: Temnothorax longispinosus; assembly: GCF_030848805.1. Lineage (NCBI taxonomy): Eukaryota > Metazoa > Arthropoda > Insecta > Hymenoptera > Formicidae > Temnothorax > Temnothorax longispinosus. Next base: position 12,619,808 of record NC_092369.1, read on the forward strand.
TTGCTTTGATATATCCTTTTGATCCATATCATATTATCTGTTTATCCATTTGAATAAGCTCTTACCATATGCTGTATATTATATCTTACTTTTATAAAATTAAATATCAGTTGAATAATCATGAAAAAAAATCAACAAGTAGTCTAATTATTTTCGATAGAAGGGGTTGTCTTATGTCCCCTCGTTTGCGAGAAAACTATGAAATGACTCGAAGGACCAGAGGGAGGGTATCGGAGTTCTCCCTCGCTTGTAGAGGCGCGAAAAAGCGAAATGCAAGCAAACAAATTAAAAGGCGATTCATCGCCCGGCACGTACCTTATATTCCACTCGGCAAGACCTGGTAATCTTTTGCGTCCGCGATATTAAGCAGCAATCAAGCAGTCAATAGGTAGCAAAGCAATAAAGTAGGCAGGCAAAACTATGCAGCAAAAGCAGGCTTTCGTGCTATAGCACCGGTTGTGTGAGTGCCGTCTCAATTGTATTCTCAAAAGATGAGTCTCGGACTTGTGGCTCCGAGGACTCGTCTATCAGGACTGATTTCCGGAGCGATACTGCAAGCGTGGTCGCGAGCGAGTAATCGGCTCCTTGTTATCGCTACCGTCAGCGATAGCAGCACCGATTGGTGAGTCACGCGTAGGCATATCAATCGAAGCTATCGATTGCGATCTGCCGACGTTTCGCGCGACAATAAATGTACAAAACGAACTTATCAACTAATGATTACTAACTATTTACAAAGCAGTACCAAACATTCAATATTTTACAAAAATTTACTATTTTTATGTAATCGATTATTTAAATTCTGATTTACTTTTTTGATATTCTTTTATTCATACTGTTTCGATATCTATACACGTTGCGAAATGTGTAAAATATGTAATAGAGAAATATTAAATAAAACCTTAAGCAGCATTCATAAATATATATTTACTACTTTCTTTATAATCCATATAATTAGAATTGTGCATGATTAGTAGTATATAATTATTATTATAACTAATTATAATAATTATATAACTAACAATAATAATAAGCGGTACAATAATGTTTCTACTTAAAATAGTTGCGATTAAAATCATGTTAGTTACTTAGTTGAATAAGTCGTTGAACACTCCAATTTCACCGTCTAGTATCTACTCGAACAAAAATGCACATTAATGGAATGTTTGACAAACATTTTAAAGAATTTATTCGTTTATATTGAATTTAATTATGTAATTATATTGCCATATAATATCTTTTCACAATGTGCATCTTAAAATTGTCTAATTATGAGTGATTAATCAATGTCACAAAATAAAATTAACAATTTGTTTTTAAAAATAAGGATACTGTTTTTATCGCATAATGTGATCCACAGTCCAATCTTATATATATCATTTTCAATTGATAATTAATCAATGTCAATGATCCAGATTAACAATTAATGCTTTTTTCTCGTAATTATTTTTAAGACGGTCTTTGGACTGAGCGATTAACGATGAGGCATTAAGCGTTATATATTATATCATTATGCATTATTTAATGATTTAATTATATTGTTCAGGTAGTACATAAGAAATATCATCCCACGGATGGCGGTAAAGACCCTGCTTTAACCTTTTCTGATCCATGTAATGACCTAAAAGGAAAAAAAGTTCGTTGAATTAATTGATTACACTTATATTGTTTCCTTACGTAATGTGTACAATAAAATGCATGTTAAGACACATAAATTTATATACGTATAACCATACCGATGAATCCTATACTTCGACCGAGGACGAACAAACTATTTATGGCACCTATTTCAATATATTCTTGCGCCTCTTCTCTCGTAAAACTACCACTGTTTCGCAGCATATCGACGAAAGAACAAGCAATAATACCATCCACATTAAGAATTAAATTAGGCTTTTTGCTGGTCGTTATTTTTTCAACTTCTAGAGCATATTCGACCAAAGGTTTTGCCGGAAAATTCTCCAACACAAATTCCTTGATAAGTTTTACACGCATATCTGGATTGTTGATTGACTTAACACGATGGCCAATACCCATGATCAGTTCGCCCTTCTTACGTGTATTATTTACAAATTCTTGCGGATGTAAACCGGTATCGTATGCCTCGGAAAACATACGAGCTGCACCATCTAAGGCACCACCGAAACGGTCTCCCTGCGGATTAATGGATAATTAAAGTATTGAAAAAACATATTGTTTGTTAAGATTTAATTTTTTGCTTACAATTGTCAGAAGTCCTGAAACGAGAGAGCTAACCAAGTCTTTTCCAGCACGTGCACAGACGATAGTATTGTGAGCTCCGGAAACAGCCGGGCCGTGATCAGCCGTGAGCATCAGCGACATTTCAAGAAATTTACAATAAGTTAGAGGTAAGCAACGTTGAAACCACAAAAGTGAGACAACGCCACCGATACCCACATTTTGCTTCAGAACCTCAGTTACAGGCATACCTGCATATAATAATTCCTGCCCACGTTCATCACAAATTGATGTCATAAATGATGCAGGTTTGCGTATTAAGCCAAGTTCCTGTTTGTACAATATAAAATGTTATAATTTAGTCTCCAATTATGTTAATAAATAGCAATTACATGCAAAAATAAGTCAACGGTTATTTTGTTGCACGCACGCACGCGCACTTATACATATATATGTATTTGTACATATAAGTGGGTGCGCATGTATACGTCTATATAGTCAAGTATATAATGTGATTATCTTATATACAATGTACAAATGAATTATATTATATTAAGATTATAAATAATTTCGAGCGGAAATGTTTTGCGTTTTTTATCTATTTTTGTTAAAAAGATATTCAATTGTGTTATATTTCGCTGACATGTAATTTACAATATATATTACTTTTATATCACTGTTACGATTTTCCTTCTTAATAGTGAAAATAGGCTACAGCAGATCAATAGATAAACAAAACTCACTCTGGCCCATCCATAATCCATTGGTACTGTTGGCACAGGAACTTCGGGTTCCGGCACTATTGTGCCATCCTTTACCAATTGTTCATAAACATTTTGTATAAGATCACCAAGATTATCGAAACTGTTTGGGACATATGCACCAGCAGCCTTCAATGCTGAATTTTTTGCAGAAGCCGTTTCAAGATTGGAGTTTGCGATCGAGCCAGCATGACCAAATTGCACCTCAGAATTGAACATACTGGCGCAGGTACCAATGCACCAAGCTATCAATGGCTTTGTTATTCTGTCTGTTTTTAATGCTTCGCATACTTCATATTCTTCGACACCACCGACTTCTCCGAGCAATACAATTAGTTTCGCATCGGGATTTTTTTGATAACGCATTATGTGATCCATAAAAGTAGTTCCTGGATAACGATCTCCACCGATGGCAACACCCTCTAATACGCCGTTAGAAGCTTTGGAGATTATATTATTTAATTCGTTTGACATGCCACCGGAACGAGAAACGTAAGCGACACTGAAAATAATGTTATTGTTGATCAGCCGATTGATTTTGTTAACTGTCTCATCACATTTAAAAATCCGAATTATATTACCTGCCAGGTCTATATAATTTGCTGTGCAAAATATTATCCATCATTCCGCCGGTATTACCGATTTTAAAACAACCTGGCTTTACACCTCCCACAGTTGCCGGTCCAATTATAGTCACATTCCTCAGTTGCGCCGATAGAATCAATTTTCTAGTCATATTTTCAGGTATACCTTCCGCAATTATGGCAATCGTTCTGATTTGCGGAAATTGTAGCGTTTCCATGGTGCTTTCGTAAGCAGATCTTAGAGAGGCAAACGTAATCATTACGTCTGCGTCCTTATGTTTAGCCATAGCATCTTTCATTTGTTTATAAACAGGAATAAGAACCTATTTACAAGAAATAAAAGTAATATTTATTTTGATAATAACTTGGTGATAATATTACCAATATTTAATTATTATAATATGCTAAAATTTACGAATATACTTTTTAATATCACCAAGATGTTTTCGACTTTCTTCTTTATTTGAAACTCACCTCTTTATGACCCCAGTAAAACTTTTGTTTGTGATCACCAGTGAAAGGATAAACAATAGCAGCGACGGATGGTTCGGATCTTCGACAAACAAAATCAAAATCCAGCATACTCTGGACCGCTCTTGTTTGCATACCCCAAATAATAGATCTCGTTTTATTGCTGAAAAGTTGTCTACCGTCGTTACTTGAATCTACTGCATCTGTAGTTTTCAAATTAGACTGCTCCGATAACGAATGTACGTTATTCTTGGACGGTGTGCACGGTGGTCCGACATCTTGTCCGGAAGGTAAGAGAAAATTCGCGGTTGAAAATTCTTGAGCTTCTGGATCGGGAATTGGTTTCGTTCCTAGTGCCATAGCACATATAGCTGTCATATGTGTCTCGGGACCAAATACATGAACGGGAATTCCTAAACGTCTACCAACTTCCCGTATAATCCTATTAAAAAATAATATTATTTTAAATATATACACAAATATTAATAAAAGTAAGAAATTTTCCTTCTTTACCTTAAGCCCTCTTGATAATTAGGTCCAGCTCTTCTGACAAAAATTCTTATATCATATTCCACTAGCTTAGATTGATATTCTTGAAGAGCTTTAACAATGCCTTTAAATGTCGCAGCTACATTTGTAAAATTGGCAATTCCTCCTCCTATAATAAGTACTTTCCCATCAGAACGCTTTGCTTTTGCCATCAAACTCAATATAGTTTTTGCATATTCGTAAGTTTGTTGTTCACTAGGAGCGCCAGAGTATTCACCATAATTGGCCAATTCACCAGCTGCTCCCAAGTCGCAAATTGTATCTGAATATATCACTGATGCACCTATAAAAATTAATTCAATATGGTATTCGGGTACAAAACAAAGAAATTGTTTGATGTGAAAAAACGAAATTGTAAAAAATTAAATGCAAGTTATTTTATATATAACCGCGTCTACCAACCACCGCCAGCAACCATAGTCCATATGCGACCGTCTGGATTAAGAATCGTCAGCTTTAAACTGGCGCCAGATTTAGCATCCAAATCAGCTATATAGGCTTCCTCCGGATAAGCATCTCTTCCAAATGGCGGTGGATAATCGATCTCTCCCCAATCTGGTTTACATATGAAATCCGCCGTAGTATCTAATTTGGCTGCGAGGTCGAGAACATAAATTGCGGTATCCGTTATCACTAATGGATTGATTTCCAAGTACGTGAAATATAAATGAACGTAGAGCTTATAAAGAGATTCTATGAATTCAGCAATGACCCTAAAATAAAAAAAAGAGTAGAAACAAAAAGCTATAACATTTATAATATCATTTAAGATGATTTAACATTATTACATTTTTTTATCGTCCATCACATTAATCAAAAGTCTATCAATCAATGTAGATCGATCAGGCATCTCACCACCAACCGGTATATCTAATTTCAAAGCTTTAGCATCGACATCTCCGATATCGATACCACCTTGATGATGAAATAATATTGTATCAGCTGTACGATGAGAATAGATACAGACATAAGCTTCCTCCCCCTATAATATAAATATAAAGATGTATTATATATTATATGTATTTAATTTATAATAATCCTGTACTGTCACACATCTTATAAGCATGATTTCTCGACTTCTAAAAATCGACACCTGTAAAACGCTATATGTAATGTGTGTAACAAAGTTCTGAAACTGATTCTATATTATGAAAATACTACGAGCATTACTTATTCGTAATTTATATAAAATTTTTACTACTATAACTGCCAATCTTTGTATCCAATTTGCACGATCCATTAATATAGTCTGAGCTGCTAATATATACATAATAGAAATTGAAAAATTTTTGTTGCTTGTCATTGATTGAGAAATGAATCGTGCTGTTAAAGTTTTACATTAAACTTAATCAGCTACTGAAACGATAAAAGTGTCCAAACAAGCTATGGCCATCGAAAGTGCGATAGATAAAGTCAAAGGTCAAAAGAATATCGATTGGGTTTTTTGATTGGAAAGGCTTAGTTATCAAATACCTAACCGCAAAATCAAATGGTAAATTTTATTTAAAAGTAATGCAGCTTTTTCTCTTTAATTGTATTATTCGAATCTGACCAGAATTGGCAAACTCCAGTGATTTTTTTACTACTCTATATGTGCTCACACACATTTTTTTCAGCTGTTAAATATACTTATCAACTAATGACTATATTGCATTATTCTTTTTTTTCATTTAATTCGTTATTATATAATAATAATTATTAGACTTCTATTTTCCAACAAACATCAATAATCGCTTAGAAGATCACTTTTTGACAATGACAAAAAGACATTAAAAGATTTTTAACGAAGGAAATTTAGCATCTCTGTCAAATCATTTTTATATAGCGATCATTGTTGTATATTGTATTACACTATATCGATAGATAAAATGATTTATGTTGAATTATAAATAAAGTAAAATCTTTTACTCGAACTATTGTTTTAATAAGGTAGTTTTATAACTTTTTGGACGCATTGTATATAAAAAAATAATAAAGCAAACCTTACCGATTTGTGCGGTATAAACGGTTCAATTATAAATGTTTTTAATTTTCCGACTGTCTTGCCAATGCGTTGCTCTTTGTTCATGTGCTGGTCAATCCATTTTTGTACTGTACTTAAATCTGCATTTACTTTAATTAATCCGAGTTTTCCTCGTCGCTTGATTAATTGATCCGGTTTAACAACTAATCTTTCTGTTTTGAGCCACGGATGTTCGTTGGCGATATCAATCCAGTTTGTGTTTTCCGTAATAAGTACAAATCTACATTTTGCTGCCTTTGTTCCAACAGGAAGCTTACGATTGATCAAATCCTTCCCAGTTGCTTCTCGAATTGCCTTCGCTGCCATTGTTTAGAAATTTCTGTCAACAAATCAATAAATAAATCGGATTTTTGGGATAACATTATTCATTCTATTTTGCTGTGCTATTTTTATATTCGTTTTGCTAGGAAAAGATTCATCTCTTTCAATTATTGATAAAATTATTATTTATAACTCAAATTTTTTTCTAAAATAATATGAGCTTTTAGGAACAATTATAAAAAAATAATCTCAATCCGCTATACGACAGAATTATAAGAGCTACCTAATAATTTCTCTCTATGTGTATTTTTTTTCTGTTGACCTAGTCGCTTATTTATATTTCGATGATTAGTCGATCGCTGTCTTTCAAAAGAGCCGCAACGGGCACGGACCAGTTCGGACGTGTTTTGTCCGGAAAAATTTTTTTTAAGTATTGCGACTGTTACTGTCTGCATTGTGAGTTTAATTAAATTTATTGCGTCAGTGCAACTGAAAATTAAGACACGCCTTACGGCTCATACGACAATTGGTTCGTCCTGGCCATATTAAGAGCAGTACTGCTCAAAGGCCATATCACAAAGAAGAAGAAGAAGAAGAAGAAGAAGAAGATCGCTGTCTTTCGATTCGGAACGACGTGTCACCTGTCCGTTCCGTTCGCATTATGATTACGGCTCTCTGGATTGCGACTCTTTTTAAAAAAGAATTTTTGACAAAGTTACTAGAACTGCAAGAATTTTATGTGTGGCTAAAATAATTCGTGAACATGATGAGATAGGTAGATATTTCCTTTTTAATTGTTCCTTGTGCGACATTCGTTTCTGTAATGATGTGCTTGTAATGACTTCGTTATGTATACTTTTTAGAAATCTCTTGATAAGGACACAAAACCAGTGTCAAAACGTCGAGTTAATGTAAGAATCTTCGATATTAAAGTCAGTTTGGTCAAAATATATAAATCTTGTTAATTTTTCACTGACGAAGAAAAGAATTTGTTAATATAAAAAAAATAGTTTATAAACAGTATTTCGATCATATTACTTTATTCGTTCGTTATTTTAATTATATCACATAATTAATTACTGATGAGATTAATAGTTTTTTTCATATCAATAAATATTTTTGCAGTTTGTGAAAATAAAAAGAAATAAAATAAAAAGAAATACAATATTAAATTGGTTAAAAAATATAGACAAAATTTAGATATAAAAAGTTTATATTATAAACTGATGAGAAATATGGTTATTAACAAGATTTTCAGAGCACAATTTACACAACTTTCGAACAGTGTGGTTTTGTTATTTTCATATAGTATCATTAGTTCATATAACATTATTGTCAGTGTTGGCATTAACATTTTTAGGATGAATGAATATTAATGTTCACAAACCTTTAAAAATGTTTGACTTAACGTGGATGTCACGGTTCTTACCGTCACTTGCGGCAGTTAACTGAACGTTCAATGTGACACTACAGCAATATGTAACATCGTCCCGTCTCGACGCGATATCACGAGATATCGTATGATTCTACGAAGATTTTTTTATGCAATGTCATTTTATCTCTTTTTCTCACTCCCCATTTCACATGTGTATGCATGTATATATCAACGAACACACTCTACTTACGAAGCATAAAAAGAAAATGCATCAAGAATATTTTTTTTCCGAGTTGACCCGTTATGAAGAAGTATACCGTATTGAAGAGGGTAATTGATCAAAATAATTTGCATATACAATATGTATAATAAGGTAATACTTAAGGAGAGCTCCCTCCTCACCGATTTCGCTGAATTTAGGCTTAATCGACGCGTTTTTGCACATCATTACAGATCGCTACCATTGCTCCTATTTTATTTCGCTCATAAAGTTTTCTCTATGAGGAACCCAAAACAAATAAATACTAATAATTATACATTGAATAAAATACAAGCTTCCTCATAGAGAAGTTTTGTGAGCGAAATAAAATAGGAGCAATAGTAGCGATCTGTAATGATGAGGAAGCAATGTGCAAGTTTCTAATTTACACACTTTTCATCATTTTATCTTAAAAAATAGCTTTGTCATAGTAGACGCCAAAATTCCCTTTAAAGGCCTTTATCTTAATCTGAAATAAAGCTTTTTACAAAGTTTCATCGAAATCGAAGGTAGACCGTTTCGGAACTCCACCCTATTATTAGTTAAAGTTAATATTATAAGAACTCTGTTGTAAAATGTAAAACTATGAAATGTAACTACAATAACGTAAAAAAAATGCAATTTTCCAACGTTATCTATCAATGTTATCTACTTGCAAACGATGACAAATATGTCATGGAAATAAAGGAACAAAACATGTATCTCGGTTTTTTAATGCATTTTTATCGTTTCTTGCTTGCATAGTTGAAAATGTGGAACATACGCGCACCGATATTACGTAACTGATCAGCATTTCAAATATAACAGTAAAAACCGACAGGTAGAAGTTTCTTAGAGATTAGAAATTCTTAGCATAAAAATATCCTATCATATGTATATGTTTATGTGTGCACGCGTGTATTCGTGAATGCGTGTGTATGTGTGTATGCGCGCGCGCATGTAACAAACAAATTAGTATTAATTTATTAATATCAATATACAAGGTATTCCTAAGTAAGTAGAAAAATTGAAGAGAATATTCCGTGGCTTATTTTAGAAAGAAAAGGTCCTATAAACATATGCCTCAAACTGCTTCGTTTTTAAAATACAGGGTGTCAAAGTTGTAAAAAAAATATGAAAATTTCGAAAATCTGGAAAATTTAAAAATATTGTTTATTCAAATTTTTGGTATGTATACATGTGGTATCAAGAACCATTTTCCAGTATCGATAAAACATTTTTAGATCCACCAGCAGGGGGATGCGTCTTTAACACCCTGTAGTTTGAAAGCAATTTAAGGCATATGTTTCTAGGATCTTTTCTTCCTAAAATAAGCCACAGAATATTTCTTTCAATTTTTCGTACTTACTTAGGAAACACCTTGTATAAGAACAAAAACTTTAAACATATGTTAACCCTCCAGCTGTATACATGGGTCTACGGCGCCCGTGCCAGAACAACATCTGCTCGTAATTTTAGAACCGCGGCAAGCCCGCCTATCTGGCTCCCCCCTCCAAAAAAGTAGGTGAGGAAAGAGAATCCAAGGACACAAAGCCGCTTCAAAAGATAACACGCTAAATGCCGAGCAAGTGAAATCTCGCATGGACGTCTCACACCCAGGTACACACTCGACGATAATTATGCAAAGATATGGACCACTTTCCGATGACCTTGACCTTGACATATATGGTCAAGGTCACTTCTCTGAATGACCTTCAGAAGGTTTTAGCCGAAGATTGTTTGTTAAAACGTTATTAACAAAACAAATTCGTACATAAAGCAGACTCTTCTTATTACAAATTGTTATTTACAACTTTAATCAGTCATATATTTTAAAGTTATAATCTTTTTTAAAGCAGAGAATAGTAGAAAGCACAAATACGTACAGAGTATATATTTTCTGCTTTAACAAAAAGTACAAACTATTGTCTGCTTTAATTGTAATCCATTAAATTTTTATCCCAAAACATTTTTCTAATAAATTTAGACCCTTATTTTAAAATTTAAAATTTTAAAATTACAAATTATTTTTTTGCGTTTACATTTTTGCAATTGTTTATAATAATGCTGTGTGCAATGAATAACTAATGAATCACCTTTCAATTCTATAATATTTTTGCAACGTGGACATATTTTTTTACGAATCACATTTTTTGTGCATAAATAGTCTAATAATTCGTCGTATCTTGTCGTTAAAGCAAAAGATTTATAGAATTTTAGTTTCTGATAGTTTAACAGAAGGTTATCTGTACGAAAACCCATCGTATATTGGCTTATTTTCGAAGAGTTTCAAATTCGTAAGAAATATCAGCAGTAATCAACGACAACTTATGCTTAGTAAAAAATGTAATATGAAATATGGTCTATATACTGTGTCAGAAAATTACTTTTTATTCATTAAATTTTTTTGTTAATAACTTTTTAATAAACAATAATCTACGCCTAAAACCTTCTGAAGTGAGGTCACTCAGAAGGGTGACCTTGACAATATATGTCAAAATCAAGATCATCAAAGCATGGTCTGCAAAGTGGAAGGAAAACAAGGTGTGCTCTTGTGCATCTTTCTTTAATAACTAATGAGTGTGTTGGGCCAACCAGGACATATTGATTTATGGCCAATAGAAAGGCCACATATATAAAGTATATCTAATGTATCCAATATAGCACTTGCTTGGCCCAGTTGCCATGTCTGTGCACCCTTCTTTCGAGCACACCTTCCATCATGGATGGTCCATATCTCTGCATAATTACCCAATCGACATAGTCTTTTTCTGTAAATAACAATGTTGCAATTATTTGATAAATCTTGTTTTTGGTCAAAACAACGTCCCTTTAAAAGATTTTAACAAATAGTTGTTTCTCTAGTTTCTCTAGTTTAAACATATTCCAAAAAAATGGAATTTCAGATGGTGGCCGAAATTTGGCGAACAAATTTTTTTAAACATATTCTACATATTATATTATATAAATTTATAATTAATTATTTAAAAATGCCATATATGTAGGATAGATAGTCCAACAATAAACCATGTAAATTTCAGAAACTTATATCTCTCTCAATTATTGAGTTGGAGATCTGTGTTTTTGCATACAGTTCATAAATTTAGTTGGCTACATATTGTATAAAATGACTCATTAAGTTATTTTTAAAATTTAGTTAGAATTTCAATTTTTTTTTAAACAATGTCAAATGGTTCATTGCGTACAGGGATGTGTATCTAGCCATTTTTAACAATAAACCACAGTTTTATACAGTGAATTGTTAGTGTTATTTTAGTTTTGCTATGTTTTAAAATGTTTATTTAGGGAAGAGATAATTATAAGACATGATAAGTAAGGTTAAGATAGTATGACTTTAAATTAAAGCTAACTTAATTATATATGTTATGTTTTTATTATTTAAAGCTCACAATCAAAATTATTATTTTAATCAGACTTTTTCTCACTTAGATTATTATTGTAGCAACTAGTCAGTTTAATAAGACTTATAACACAGATAACTGTAGTAAAAAACAAAATAGTTTATTGTAGACCATATAACATTTTTTACGATAATTTCAAAAAAATACGGTAAAATAATGTAATAGAAGTAAGTTTCTCTTACAGAATTATAAAGCCAAATATACACACAAAGTTATAGAACAATGAAAAAAAAAATGATAGATATAACAACAAAAACATAAAAAATACGTAAAACTTACGAAAAAAAACTTAGTTTGTCACCCAAAAATCACAAAATGTGACCTCAAATCGCCATCTGTGCGATTTGCCGGTTGATTGGGGAACAAAGGGGTTCAAATGCGAGTCATTGCATGACAACAAGCACAATCTGACAACATTACATTTATGAAATATCGCAATGGTTCATAGTGTACTACTAGTTCATTGTTGGACTACCTATCCTATACCATATTGCATATATAATTTTATCATTAATTTTTCATTTATCAACGATTTTCCCTACCTAAAAAAGTACCATTTTGACTCTCCTAAATTACTTTTTTGAAAATATTAATCTGTACTATTTTTTTCTTGAATACTTACCTCTGAAGTAAAAAACCTTAAAAGGATTTTTTATATTGCATAGAAAAAAATTACAAATTAAAAAAAAAATTCTTTTTCTTTTATTCTTATTAAAAGTTTATTAAAATTAAAATATTAAATAGATAATGTTTATCAAAATGACTATAAAATCGTCAGTATGTTTTGTGAATCTTTTTAGATTTTTTAAAAATACTTTAAGGTAGGGAAAATAACGTCGGACTCGACAATCCCACGTATTTACTGGAAATATCTTGGGAAAAAAAAAAAAAAAAAAACGTATACAGAGGGTAAGTAATATATTAAAATTCTTCTAAAGAATTATACAAGAATTTTTGTATACGTTTTTTAAGCCATTTTACTCCTTAGAAAAAACTTTCCTTTAAGTTCCTATAAAGGACCTCGTCATATCCTTATGGAAATTGGGTTTCGGTAAAATTAGCTAAAACTTTGAAAATAAATAGTTATGCTGACCAAAAGTCACAATACTATAAGCAAGATTCACAATAATCGACTGTTTAAGCGTTATCAGCGTTCAAAAATCAAAATAAGGTGTTATTTCAGTACTATTGTGGGACGGTGGATTGCAATGTATTATTCTACAGAATCACACAACTTATTCTTTTTGTCAATACAAAAATATGTATTTATGTGAAGAAAATATGTATACATGCATGTATATGTATATACAAGGTGTCAATTTGAAAACTTTCAGTTAAAATATCTCGGGAATTAGTAATGATATCAAAACACGATTTGGAGAGAATGTAGGGGAGTAAGGGGGACATACTTTAATTTTAAAAAATTTGACCTTGGGTGGAGGCCTCAAGGTCGAATAAAGGTCAACTTAATTTTTATAAATGGATACATGATTTTTTAAACTCACTGTACTTACCAGTTTAAGTAAACTAGAAAAAAAGTCAGTCACACCTACGTCCAACAATTAATATTAAAATTTGAAGAAATAGGGTCAATAGCAAAGAAAAATAACCGTACAAAGATTAGTGAATAAAGCAACTCAAATGGAAGTGTTAGGTCATTTTGCAATGAATTCAACATTGTCGATTCGCAAGCTGCAGCTGTAAAAGGTGTCTCATAACATGTACAAAGACAATAATACTGTGAGCCTGCATTTGGTCATTTGACCTTCGAAGATTTTGGATCATAGCGCGTTGAGAAAGAAGGGTTACAAACGTAGATGTTTAAAAAATTATGTGTTAATTTAAAAAAATTAAGTTGACCTTTATTTGACCATAACGCCTCCACCCAAGGTCAAATTTTTTTAAATCAAAGTATGTCCCCCTTGCTACCCTATATTCTCTCCAAACCGTGTTTTGGTATCTTTACTAGTTGCCGAGATATTCCGACTGAAAGTTTTCAAATTGACATCCTGTATATATATATGTATCTATTATATTCTTATAATATAATTCACTTACATGTATATATATATATATATATATATATTATATATATATATATGCATGTATATACATGCATGTGGGTACATATTTTTTTCACATAACGTAAATGTATAAATGCCTGGACACTGGACATGTACCTATGTCTGAACATTTTTATTATTTTAGTCCTTAAATAAGTTATAACGCGAATTAAAATCAAAGAGAGAGAATCAAAGATAAAAATATTTTTTTTGTATTATATTTTTATCTTTAATTTTAATTTGCGTTATACTTATTTAAAACTAAAATAATAAAGGTGTACAGGTCTTAAATGTCCCAGCATTGGTACATTTACCTTAAATACATATTTTTGTATTAACAAAAAGAATAAGTTGTGTGATTCTGTAGAATAATACATTACAATCCACCGTCCCACAATAGTACTGAAATAACATCTTATTTTGACTTTTAAACGCTGATAGCATCTAAACGGTTGATTATTGTGAATCTTGTCCATTAAGACTTTTGATTGGCATCACATAAATTATTTATTTTCAAAATTTCAGCTAATTTCATCGAAACCTAATTTAATTATAATAAAAAATTGAAAACAAATTTATAACTTTTATCAATAAATTAAATTAAAAATCTAATATGTTGCAATACAAATATCAAGTAAAATATATTTACATTAATTAAAAAAGCAAAGGACAAAATAATAGCCGCAATTCTGAATAAACAACAATATGATATTCTATTAAACAATTTACGTATAAATCATATTTTCAATTATTGTAAAAAATAATAAAATTAGACATACATTAAATGTGTGTCTGATTCTGATTGATAGAATAATGAATACTACAATGTTAGACACTATCGAATATCAAAAAAATACTTTTTTCGTTGTAACATTTTTCAATTTTGTAAATATAACAACAAATGCTTTCAACTTATATAAAGAGCATATTCTTAACTATTTTCCCACTACTGTGCGTTCGAACAATTCGATTTTGTTATAACTTCACACTTATCGTAGTCTCGAATAAAGAAAATAATTATGAAATAATCACATCTGTGAAGTGAACAGTGCGCGGTGAAAGGTTTGTCGGAATTCATTACAACGAAACGTGAAAGAGGTTAGAAACCTACGATAGTTGTACAATCAACTTAGATTACTATTTCTACCGAGTATTTAATTGTATTTCAATAGCGACTTTACTTACAAGCCACAAATAACGCAGATAACTTCGCGAGCAGTGAATATTTGATAGATCTTGAACAATTCCAAGAATGACACGATGTACATCATCCGCTTACACTGCCATAAAGATTGCTCGAGATTACTCTTCTTGATGTGCCTTGATGTGTGAAAATATTGCCACAATACCGGAACAAAATATAACGAAGATGTTTCGATCTTCTATTAATAAAAGCGACATTACAGTATTTCAATTCCGGCAGCAAATGTAATCATCATGAGGAAACGAAAGATACAATAATGAATGATAAATTTCAATTTTATTCAAACCATATATATTTAAAAAATGTCAGATTTTACGCTCTCAAGTTGGCTACGGCCGCCATTGTATCGTATGTGACGATTGTGACGTCACGAGAAACGTCACATCGTACGATCATTTATACGTGGAGCCGGTTAAAACTGGAGACGTGCGATTTACAAAATTGTACATCACGATTGCGATCTTTCTTAAGAATCGCAGTATCACGATATATCGCATCATGATATTTATCGTGAATATAATTTTGAATTTTGCTTTGTATAGAATTTTACAGAATATTTTACTATACAAAATATATTAAATAATTATAATAATTAATATAACACTCAAAATTATTAAATTAAGTATATCTTTGCTGTAAATAAAAACTTCCATAATGATTTCAAGACTATTTTCTTAGTTTGACGCGTTTAACTACTTACTACCACATTCTATAAAATTTTCACGAATAAATAAAAAGGAACAAATTTCAAATAAATTAATTAAATCAAGTGTAACATTAAAAATAAGCATTTAATAATCGGAACTAATTAATGTGCATTTATAGCATTTAAATCACATGAAGTAAAGATAACTTTTATTTTATCATTCTTTTATAAATAATGAATACTTCATTACAAGTGTGATTTTGAGCTGCATTTGCGATTTTAAATAGCATGCAACATATGTTATTAAAAATTCAACTACATATCATATTATGATTCAAGAAAAAACGGTAATAATATATCGCAAAAAATCGCATATAATTTAAAACCACATATTCCAAGTTGTCTCTTAAACTTAAATCACAATAAAAAAAATATATATATATATATATAGAAAATAAGCAATAAAAAATAAATATTTAAAAGATAAGAATCTAACCTATAAATCAAAATTAGAGACAATAATTACGAATGTGTATAATAACACATATATATGCGTGTATATTCAGGCAAGAAACGCTGGAGAAAATTTACAACAAAAGAATTCGGCAACGCAACAATTTTCACGTAAGTACTCCATCGTATTTTATTTCAACAAAATATCCGATCATCAAATATTTTCACTTTTATCACAGCATGTCACAGCAGTCCACCTAAATGTAAACGTGTACGCATATAAGGTGATATAAGGGCACGGAATCATTCCTTTCACCCGCGTGCGACAATTTCATCTCCGCCGACTCCTCCAAATTACGCTTCCGGTGTATAACAAGGTGGCGAATAAGCGTTTCCGGCTCCAAAAATTCGAGGTGAGCGTGTTCAATTGAATAATCTCATTAATCCTTCCAAGCAGACATTGGCAATCGCTTTTGACATTTCGTCGAGTCTTCTTTCGAGTTTCCCGTTTAGCTAATCCTAAACCTAACCTAACCTAACCCTTCTCGTACCGAAAAACGCGAGTGTTATCGTCGTAACACGCGGAAGATCTAATCGCGGAAAGGATCTTCGAAGTACACATCGACCGATCCGCTCGCTTCTCGCCGCTTATCGTCGTATCTATCATTGTCCAGTTGTCAGTGATATACCCAAGACGAGGAACATCTTGGACGGCGGCAGCGGTGGGGCTGAAAGGTACTTTTCGCGAGGCATGCGAGACACCGACCGCCGACGTCGATCCTTGTCTAACGAGAACCGACGGGAGACGTAAGGAGAAAAACGTATCAAAGCATGGGCAATGGTACGTCACTGCGCGCACCGTTTTGATTAAAGATGGAGGAGACGAGAGACGAGAGGTTGCTGTCGCGAAGACGTTCCGCCGCTTTGAAGCCGTTCAAAGTTAAGGACGAGAGAGTGGCCACCCTCAAGAAGGTACGCGGCGCGTCGGCCGTCACCGTGCCGATCCCCGCTCGCCGGGCTATCGTTCACGTGAATCGCACGTTTCGAACCTTTGAATCTATTCGCCGCCCAGCGAGATATCCTCTCCGGGATATCGTAAACAAATCTCACTGAAGCGTGACGTTTCTTTTGTCAGGTGGCGGCGATCTTGCACAAGTCCGAGATTGACAGGACGGCGGAGGAAACCGGGATACTCGCCTCGTGCAGCGACGTGGTGAAGGAGGTTAATTTACGGTAATGTGTGGCCATTACGAGGATATTTTTAAGAATTTCGAATAGACGATGCCGTCGTTCGTAGTCAAATCCGCCTTGGAAACGGAGTAAGATCCTGTCCCGGGCTCGCACAGGTTTATCGGATATTTCTGTATTACTTTTTACATTCTTGTGCGATGCTTCACTTACGTGATAAACACGTAAATATATCTTGTTGGTCACAAATTATGTTCTAATAATATAGAAAGATATCTAGTAAATATACATATTTAATACATTAATACCTTTTCATTTTGGTATAGATTATAATTTCCAATGGAATATAAACAAATATAAAATTCCTTTCGTGTATAAATTATTATTAATATATTATATCTATATAATCTATTAATAACGTTTTGCTATATAACAATTCTTAGTTGCAGTGCAATCTCAATGAGACGCGCATTAACATGCATGCTAACAATATATTCTTTGATATTAAAGGGAATACAAAATTATGTGTAACTCACTTATCTGCACTTGCAGGCAAGAGAAACGAGATAAAATAAAGGCAAGATTGGAGGAAGTTGAGGACGCGCCGGAAATCCTGGAGGAAAAATGCATACGCTTGGCAGCGGCGATCAGTAGAGCAACGTCACTCGCGGTGTACACTGGCGCTGGTATTAGCACGGCGGCATCTATTCCGGACTACAGAGGCACTAACGGAGTTTGGACTCGTATGCAACAGGGAAAGGACATTGGGTAGGAATCATTTTAACTGAAACTTAATCTTGCGTACCAATAATTTTTGTTTTATTTTGCCTTATTAGCTTTCACTATTCGATAAGTCGAGACTGTTCAATATGAAAAATTTCACATATGATGGTCAATAATCTTTCCTTTTTTATTTTCTTTCGTTAATCTTTGTCGACTAGTTGAAACTGCTCAATAAAATTTGCAAAAGATATCCCACGTACATTTCTATTTATATTTCTAGTTACCTTGTGTCCATTGTAGTGATTTACATTTATCGATTGCGCATTTTTATTTACTATTTTGCAAAAATGAATGAAGACAATTTACCGTAAGATCTCTTTGATATTGTACGGTTCAGTACAAATTATCAATAACAATCGTAGCACAATAGATATAATACCTGTCAATAACAATTTAAACAAGAAGGAATATTATATTTACATTTTTATACATTTTATATTATATTATTTTATATTTATAATCCGTGTATCTATTGTTACACCATTTATCCAACAGGAATCATGATCTCAGTCAAGCTGAACCAACCGTGACGCACATGGCCCTTTACGCATTGTATAAAGCGCGAGTTCTCAAACATGTGGTTTCCCAAAACTGTGACGGATTACATTTACGCAGTGGTATCCCGCGTAATCTTCTGTCCGAGGTGCACGGCAACATGTATGTGGAAGTTTGTAGAGCGTGCAAGCCGTCTAGAGAATATTGGAGACTTTTCGACGTTACTGAAAAGACTGCGCGATACCAGCACGGCACTGGAAGATTATGCCACAGATGTAATTCGATGCTGCAAGATTCTATCGTTCATTTCGGCGAGAGGGGTAATCTGCCTTGGCCAATCAATTGGAACGGAGCGAGTAGAGCTGCGAAGCAAGCGGATGTTATATTGTGTTTGGGTTCTAGTCTGAAGGTTCTTAAGAAGTATCCGTGGTTGTGGCAAATGGACAAGCCCGTGCAGAAGAGAGCCTCTCTGTACATTGTCAATTTGCAGTGGACACCGAAAGACGAGAATGCGGTTTTAAAGATAAACGGGAAATGTGACGAAGTGATGAGGAAAGTCATGAGCCACTTGGGACTGGAGATACCGCAGTATAATCGCACAAAGGATCCGATCTTTTTTCATGCGGTAAAGCTTCAAAACGGCGAGCAACTCACCAAGACTCAGCCATGCCTCGAGGAGCCAGCCGTTAAGGAGCCTCTAAGCCAAAGCAGCGATGAGAACGTCTTGCACGCGGTGCAAGAAACCGACAAAGAAGACTGCATATCGTCCATAGCGGTAGCTGATATAACAACCACTTATCCGGCACCATTTTTCGCCGCATTACCATTTCTATCTATGGGCTTGCCATTCCCTCCTATGTACATGTATCCCCAGTTGACGCCATTATTTTATTATCCTTTTATACAAATACCAAACGTGCCAGCGGAGGCACCGAAACCGAAACCAGCGTGTTCGTTTTGTATGGAGCACGAGGGCTCCCTTACTTGTTTGTATTATCAACGTGACGGAGACTGTCCAGCACCGATAAAGGCCGAGAACGAGCAGAAGCAAGAAGAAGGTGCTCTAGTGATTCGCGCGGACACTCCCGTAGCATCTCCAAAGAATCCAGGCTGGTTTGGCAAAGGATATCGTAAGGGTATGAAGAGGAAGCGGTAGCATCCACTCTATGTAAATCTATGCAATATGCTTGGCCGACTATTTACCGGGATTATACAATATAATCTTATATTATACAATATATTTACATACATAAGTATTTAAAGCCTCCATATCATAATGAAACTCGTGGATATTTTGTAGATTTATAGCAATTTGATTCCAGTATTCAAAGCTTTAAAAAAGAAATAGACTGAAATTTTGGAAGTATTTCCTAATGATGAAAAAGCAATCCATTATTTTTGTCCACTTCAAAATAGAAGTTATCGAGCTCTGCCATGGTTATCTAACTTTCCTCCAAGATAGGCAAACGGAGTGCACATTTTTAATTAAAGATTGTGAACAACAATAGCTATTAATTTTCAACAAAACATTTATCTTTATCTTACTACAAAAATGTTTTTCTCGTTCAGCTTGATTTGTTTCCTCAAATGTACCCCCTATTGTCTGATTTTGTTAGATACTTGATATTATTTTATTCAAGAGAATTGTCGATTTTTATACACCATTTTACTGATCTATTGTACAATTCGGTCATTATTGTAATATATAAATCGTGGTATGTGATGTGTTTCTGAAGGAAAATTTCTTTTTTTATAAATTATGTTAAAACGTAAAAATTAAATTATTTTATTTAAATGTATTTGTTTTTAACGTAAAATTGTTTGGTTTATATTCTAATATATGTTTCGAAATTAATAATTTTAATGGATTTATTATTTAGCACTATTATTAATTTGTGCGAAAAATAATGAAAAACGTTTATTTCTTGCAACCCAACTTTATATGTTAATATTTTCAAGAATGTCATCCTTCCTATATTTGCAAATAAGTTGGGTCAAGTGTAGAAACAATATAAATTTTGTCCGATAGATATTTATTTATAACAATGGTTATAAATTCAACATATTTCATATACTCATTAGAAACTCTTTTAATAACTTATAGAAAAATTATTTTATTTTTCTATTTATTGTTTTATTTAGTGTCCTTACTCGAATTAATCAAAAGTGGCTTAATACTTGCCCTAGTCGATCATACTCATTCCTGTCTATCAAGTGCGTATTGTAATACATAAATAAATATAAAACTAAATATGTAGACATTTTATAGTTACGTATCTCTTTTAGGATGTGTCTTAGAATACGTGAATACTAGCGAACATCTCATTGTCATTTAACATATTTTTATAAAGTAGTTAAAAACAAATTTATCATTTTAAGAGCTTCCTAATTTAAATTATTGCTACTGCGCATTATCTATGTTATTTAACTGATATGTATTTCATAGGCATGTAAAGATAGATCTGACATTGGCCAAATGTACCTGTCTTTAACATACCGTAGGAAATATCGAGCCATTTCCTTTCCCTAATTTGTGAAAGTCGTAACTTGTGAGCTACCGGTGTAATTCACAAGATATACACGTAAACTCTTCCACGGAAAAGAAGATGTATTTATTTAACATTTATCTATTCGTTATTTGTAATACATGTATTTACAATAGTATGTGCAGATACAATTGGTTATTTGTTTCACTAATGCGCATAGTAAAGGATGTCAAAGAGTCCAATATTTTGCTTCTCTTTTTTTCTTATATTTTAATTCGAACTGTATAAAAATATGTGAGACACTGCCTAGTGTTCTTACATGTTTTAATATGATTTGTTTTTTAATAATTTTATATAATATATTTGTGACTATGTATATATTATATATATATATATATATAATGCTACGAATATCGTATTGATTCCAAGATATCAACCAAGAAGTGTAATTCAAATAAACATAGTCACAAATATATTATATAAAATCATTAAAAAACAAATGTGTAGGAATAAAAACAAATATTCTATGTATATATTTTTATTGAATATCTCTGTATAATTTAATTATTATAATTATTTAAATTATTTGTATTTATAATTGTCTATTGTCTCTCCAAATTGTTTTCTAGAGATTTAAGAAAATATTTACTGCATGAAAATAAAATAGATAGAATAAATAATAAATTTATCTTTTTGATAAAGACAAAATCTAGAAGTAAGGTTTTCCTATTCTAATTTGAAAATTAGAAATAATAAAAGAGAAGCACAAAAAGTGAATAAAGCAATAACAAAACTGATATATAATGGTATAATTTAAAAAATATTGTTTGGTTAGAGAATTTTTAAATGTATCATTCAACATGTTACGAATATAATATCGGCAATTCTCTTAAAGCAATATATTAATTATAAAATATAATATATTGAATGACCTGATGCAATATGGCAATTATTATTCTTCCAGGTCACTATATATGTACGCAAGTATTGTATACTTAAAAAAATGAATGCTTTTCCTAGAAATTATAACACCATTAACATATATGTGCTGTGTAACGTGTTTTTTTAAATATAAAAACCTGAATTTTTTCGTTAAAATTTCAGTGCTTAGATAAGAAAGTTAAAGTTTATACAACACAGAGTCTGTTTTTTATTGCTGAACTGGCTGCACTAGTTCGGAGTTTATCTTTTTTACTCCACATCGGAAGGAAAAAGATAAACTCTAAACTGGTGCAGCTAGTTCAGAAATAGAAAACAGACCCTATAATTAGAAACGTGTGTCACTATATCAAGAAAGAAAGTAATATGTGTCTATTTAAAATCTATTTTCGACACAAATGGTCCGCTTTGCGAAAGAAGTCAATTTATTACGTTATCGTGCTTTTGTCGCTTTATCTTTATCTCTTCTTTTTTCGTGAGAGAATGTTTCTCGACTTTATAAACTTTCACGATAAATGAAATATCGCTCAGGTACAATCCTGTATACGTCTTGTTAGATATCCTAAGAAATTCTTGATTATTAAGATCTTCGCTCAAAAGCAAAATTTCACATTTACTGAGATGAGCCCCCGGACGCCCCAGTCCTGAATGAGCTTTAGAAAATTTTAAACGTCAACTCATTAAAAAATTATTACTGAATGAAATAGGTAAGGGTTGATAAAAGGGGGCCTAATTCCATTGATCTTGATACACGTTATTAATTCTACATTATTAATTCTACTCGCCTAGTTTCTTTTAACGTATGTAATAGCGTACAAATGTTGGAAATAAACTATGTTACGTTATAGAAATGAAGTGAAGATAAAAAATAATTTAAAATATATGTCAAAGAGATTCAGAGGATTAAAAATCAAATAAGAAAAAATAGGAGCTAATTAATTGTAAATTTCTTTTTTAATTAGAAGCTTTTGCGATCAGAGTCAGGACAAGCCTTGAACGGGGGGCATGCAAAGGGGTTAATATCGGGGTTCGCGCGGGTCTCGCGCCGGCACTGGCGGGACATGCACGCGAAGGAGCGAGAGGAGAGTATCGCTCTCGCGTTCACGGGCGCGGGCGCCTGATGGGGTCGGCCCTCGTCTCTCCTTGTCGCTCCCGTCCCATTGTTAGCCGGTGCAAAACCCAACCCCGGCTACCCGGAATTTCGTCGCCGGTGACGAATCGTCATTGAACAGCTTCCCCGGCGGAAAATTAGCCGAGGCAGCCGTTATTGCAGGACCTCCGCGGCGGAGCTCTTGCGTCGAGATCGCGACGCTCCACGATCCCGCGCTCGAAGTTCGTCGCCGTCGCGGTGCTCGGCGTCTTTGAACGGACGAGCGGTGGTGAACGTCAACGACGAGGAGAGAGTGAGAGAGAGAGAGCCTACGGCGAAGCGGGGAACCGGGACTCCGGGAGGCGGAAGAATGACGCGAGGTGCGCGCGAGGTCGCCGTCAGGAGTACGGCCGCCCCGTCTCCGTGAACCGCGTCGGGGAGGTGGTGATCCATTCGGGCGAGCGACGTGCAGCAGCGGAACCCGCGGACATTGGTGAGTCGAAACACGTAGTCGGGAAAAAGCCGCGCGTGGGGATGGCATAGGGAGGCGGAGGACGACGGTGTGCGGTGTGCGGCTGGCGGCAGGGCGACGGAGAGGCAGGTAGAGGTGTTGCGCGTATGCAGGGGGAACGGGGAACGTGGAGAAAGGAACGAGGAGGCCGTGAGAGAGAAAGAGAGAGAGAGTGAGAAAAAGAGAGAGGGGGAGAGAGGCCTACGACTTGTCGCCATGGTGATTCCGTGCAGCATCGCTGTATCGCCGCACGAACTTGTATATCTCAGGACCTTGTCCTTTGATTCGTTCTCTTTTAAAGGCAGTTACGCCCTAAACCTTTCCGTCCTAAAGATGCTACTTGTAAACGACTGAGATATCATTTTGTTTTTGTTCTTCGAATAAAACAGTCGTTTTCTACATATTAATGATTTTCGAATGTATTCAGATGTTTGAAAAAAGAATGATTGGACGATATAATTCTCTCAGCAGTTCGAATGATTTTAGAAACGATCGAGAAATCATCAATGTCGTTTTAATTATACGCAGATTTCAAGAGAATTTTAATCTCGGTTTAATTTATTTTCATCTTTTTCTAATTTTGAAAATTAGAACAAGATAAGAAGTACTTAAGTTGAACCGAGATTAAAGTTAATCTACATCGGTAAAAATGGGTATAAAAAGAATTGTTTTAAATTTTTATTCAATTGGTCATCCGCGGTAATATCTTTTAATTGTAGCCTCGATTTGAATTATCGCGAGTAACATGAGATTAATTGCGATACCAAATAGCATTGAGATTGGAAAGGGAAATTAAATTAAGGACGCGCGAATTGTGCAATTAGAAATTCCGTTATAAACTCTCTAATTAAAACTTCCGTTACAAACTGCAAATTGTATTAATCGCCGATTAAATTTATTTAAATTTCGATGAAAGTCATCCTTAAACTTCGTCAATTTTAACATTAAACAGCTTAAAAAAAAATGTCACGAATTATATTTATGCTTTCGAGGTATCATCGATTATGAATAATCGATTTTTGAAATCGATTATTTTGATCTACTTTCAAGTTCGCGGAATAAAACTTTTCTATCGATCGAATACCACATAAATTATATCTCGCAATAACTAAAGAAGAATTTTCCCCGTTTATCTTTATTTATAGAAGACGCAGAGTATTATCATAATGTTTATTTATTTCTTTTCGAACACCGCCTGTCCCCGTCCGCGATACATACGCCATTGGCGATTACTACAATTACACCGACAGCTCGTACACCCTGGCGGCGGTTTCGGGGACTAATCAGCACTCTCGTGTCGAGAAGGCACCGCGGTGAATCGCGTGTCTGGTGCTCGGTCGTCGCGTCGCGCGTCGCACCGCGTTTCCCCGTGCGCAAGTCGCGTTGTGCGAACGCTCATTAAACGTTTCGTGTGTTGTCCTTCGCCCCCGCGGTGCGTGCGGTTTCGCGTGTGCCGGAGCAGCGGGCTCGGGGGCGCGCGCAGGGGGGAGGCGATTACGGAGCCGAGCGCAGCGCGCGTGGGTGACAGCGTCGCGCGCGTGCCGCGTTGAAAGAGAGTACGCCGTATACTCGGAGACGGATTCCCGAATACTCCGCGGAAGAAAGGAGAGAGAGCCAACAGCGAACTCGCGCGAGCGCGCGCGCGCGAGAGAGAGCAATGGCGCGTGCGGGCCGACGCGCCGCGGGTGCGACGTGTACACGGCGCGGCAGATGATACCGCGGCACCCGGATCCGCGTGGTATGTTGTTTACGTTGCGCGCGGGGATCTCACGTACGCGTTTACGACGGTGCAGCGCGCTGCTGCCCACCGAAGGAGACCTCGAGCGCGAGCAGCCGCGTCGTGAGCCGCCATGAGACGCATCAGCGGTAAGCCATCGTCACGAGATCTCTCTATACGTGCCGAACGTTACCTCCTCGTCCCCCCGCGCACGGTTTCCTCGGCGTCCTTTCCCCCCCTTCTCCCTCCCTCCCCCTCTACTTTTCGTGAAAACGGGATTCTCCGCGTCCTCGCCGGGAACGATCGTTCTCGACTTTCGCCTTTCCGTATCGAGATCGATCATGTTACATTGGTCGGTACTTCGCATTTCGCATATGCTTCGTGTATGTATGTGTGTGTGTGTACTGTACGTGTGCTTACATACGGCGCGTTGTGTGTGTGTGTGTGTGTGTGTTTGTGTGTGTGTATGTATGTATGTGTACGTTGTACGTGTGTGTGTTGTGTGTGTGCATGCGTGTATATGTGTATGGTACGCTGATTGTTACGTTTCTATAATCTTATTTCGGAGCGAGATACTTCGTTATCCGATTGATTCTGTACAGTTAGTGTTGTAATTTCGTTACGTTTTCGTTGGTAGATAATTTACGAGTTTATTGTCTGTCGAAAGTAACGATATTTGTTGAAATGTCAAGTAGAATTCATATCGTTGTGCTGGGAACAAAGTAAAAGCTTTGCAGAGTTTTATACTTGGATTTTTAAACCAAACAGTTCAAAAGCGTTAGATGCAATTTTATTAGTTTTAGGAATTATAGTTTTAGTACATGAAAATAGATTAAAATTTTTTTTATTTAAAGATATTTATTTTTATTTAATTTTTTCTTTAAAAATCATCTTTAGGGGAAGATATTAATTTGGATACATGTATATAATTGTACCATACAAGAGTTCTGTATGGAAAAATATATTCCGGACCATCGTACATTATAATTGCACTTGATTAGAGATTTGAAATATTAAATATAATATATTTAAAAATGGCATTAAAAAAGATTGTTTTTTTCTTAAATTTTTCTAAAAATAATGTTATTAATCTTAATAATTCTTTTTAATTCTTTTGATTGAATTTAAATATGTCTTATTCTTTGTTCTTTTATGTGGCATAGTTATTTAATTTCAACATCTTTTTAAGATAAAAAACTATTTTTGATGAAATCATAATGCTAGATAATAGATATACATATATATTTTTTAAATGAAATTTTCACGACTACACGGTAATTATTTTACATTCTATATTTTTCATATTAATATCCTTTAAATCCGAAAATTTGCTTTATTATAATGTTCTTTTAATCTGGTTTTCTATACAAAACACATTCAAAAATTAACTAGATTACTTTAACGCTTTGAAACTTTTGGAGCACAAAGTTAAAATTATGTACTTTATTACTTTTCGCAATAACATCGTATATTAAAACAATACTATTTTGCAAAAGTTTTTTTATAATAGCATGCTTTTTTCTTTTTATCTAACAACATAATGATTGTATTATGATTTTTATCATGCTTTTTTTATAATAATTTTCAAGTTAATTTTTGAGATATCTTGGACATAATTTTCTGAACGACTAATGTAGAATTAATATAAAACTGTGAAATTATTTTAAGTCTTTTAAGAACTCTAATGAAAGTTAAGATTTCGAGATAATGAGAGCCATCGCAAAGTTAATCCCCTAGTTTTTCAAATGGCGCTTTTTCTCTGTTTTAAACGATGGAACTTTTTTTAAAAACTACTTAAGAACGCTAGAACTCCTCGGGGAGACATTCAGACACTCTGATATTTTTAAAATAATTCTGAGAAAGTACAGGGACTCTAAACTTGACAGAGATTATCATCATGAAACATCGATAAACGGGAATGTATTCAAACAGGAATGTGTATCCCTCGTTTTCCTTCCTCCCTCGTTTCCCTCCCTCCCTCTTTGCCCGTGCGTATGTGTATGTGATATTAAAATAAATTTGTAAATGTATAATGCTGTATTTAAATCCAAATTGCATAGCATTATCATTGCATTTACCTTGCAGATAACTTTCATATATTTGAGAGATATGTGCATGCAACTGCATTTTTAATTGTTAAAAAATGGGTTAATGAACCTCAGCTAGTTTTATTAGCCCATTTTATTCCTCTCGATTTTAAATTTTAGTACTATTTTGATGTCTAATGTTAAAATGTTAAGGTATTCTGTATTGATCCGGTTTTTTCATTACTAATTACTACTAAGGTAGAAAAGAGGAAATCCAGGTTCTAGTTTACGATTTACTTAGACTGTAGTAATGTCTGTCTAATTAGCCTTGATTAGATGGGGGGGCAGGGAGGCGGCTGCGAGCGGACATGAAATAATAGTGAAATTAAATTTTGTACCGCACTTCATAATTTCTAATATATATGTATTTCTGAGGCATTTAATATGCAAACACGGATAAATATAGATAATAAATGTGTTTATAAAAATCAGTACTAATCCAAGTGATTAGACGAAAAAGATCTTGGTAATTATCTGTCTTAATTAACACACATAAATTTTGAATAATTTTAACGATATTATAAAATGTTATCTTATCAAATGCAAATGATAACACAGATAAATGATTCGAAAAGGAAATCTGAAAACTGAAGAACGTCGTTATATACGAACTCTTTGATGCATAAACGAATTATTTTTGCATAAGTGATAAATTTGTGCGTAATTATGTTATATATATTTAAACGAATTTTTTTATTAGAAACGTTTGGTTAATAAAGATGAAATTTTGACGGGTAACTAATTCTTGCAAAATAGTGCAGCTTGTGTTTAATCCTTCTTAATTATTGGTTTTATTAATTATTAGTTCTATTAATTTTTATTTTACTGTAAAATATTATCGCATAGATTTGATATGATTAACATTTTGGAAAAAAAAGGATTTTCTAAATTATGGGAAATTATTTCCAATTCTGTATTCTGATTGTTCAATTAAATCGGTAGCACGTGAATGCGAAAAAAGAGTTTAAATTTTTATCGTACAAATTCAATATTTAAAGTTAAGAGCTAAGCTTGCTTTGCTTTATTCTTTTTATCTTTTATTTTTCTTCTTTCACCATGTACAAGTTGTGCAAAATCAGCGTTCTCGATGTACGAGTGCACTTGGATTGTGCCCAGCACCGAATTGTATAAAACCGCTGATGAACTCGGGTGGGTTTGCAACTCACGTTCGTCAGAATGTAGAGGAAATGCTTTCCAGTATCGACTCTCACAATCGTTACTCGATTTGCATAAAGATATGCGATAGCATTACCTTTTTTATATTTTGTTACGAATATTCCTACGTTATGAAAGTCTAGATAAAGGAAAGATAATGTTTTAGAAAGCTTTTAATAGCTTTAACAGCTTTAACAGCCGTTCTGACTGTTTGAGAAGCATTATCTTTAAATACTGCGAGAAAAATCATAAATATTACGATTTTTTTCTTAAGAGAATCTTCATTAAATTATAAAACACTGTTATATCCGACAATTTTTTAACGAGCATACTTTGAAATAATTTTTTTGCAATATAGCAGTTATATATAATTTTACGAAGAATGATATGGCTGATTATTCACTAATTTTGATGGGTTTTGCTAATAAATCTACGTTGAAAATAAATCGATGATTAATTAATTCGTTTTATTCAATATATAATATTTAAGACTTTGATTTTCGAAATTTGAAACGTTTCATAGAGTACTTTACTAGCTTTAAAAGGAACAATTCAAACATCAGCTAACAATGATATGAAATTGACGTTGGACTATGCACAATTTGTAATCAGTAATTCACGCTTCGCTGATAAATTCGTGGAAATTCATCATTCGAGCGAGTCATAATTCGCATAATATATAGATTCATATGATTCGTACCCTGTCGTTTTGTTTAAAAACTGCTCCGAACCAGCGCATGAATAATGAATGCGAACTCGACGAATTTATAAGCTGACGCTAATTTTAGATGTATGATTCAAAATCGTATAGTTGATGGTTTTGTTGCAAGTTTCGTTTCTATCAAAACCTTCAACGCTTATAACATACACTATATGAAATGTCAAAATTGATCTTGACACGTTGCAGAAAACATTCTGAGTAATAATAAAAAGATTTTAATCAGTGTTTAAAAAAGATTTTAACCCTTATATTCATTAAAATTAACAAAAGAAGTTTTATAAATAGAACACAGCTTTTCGATACCGTGTGCATTTAAGAGGTAAATACGTGATGCTATATATAAATACTCATTGCACACGGAACTTGCTCTTCTATTTTTATCTCTTCGGTCAAATACACTGATTAAAGTATATCGATTAAAATCTTCGTCTCGCACACACGTCGATCATTTCTTACATCATAATCCTCCATGTGTTTACGCAAGTATATGTTAACGAAGAGTATAATACATGTGGGCGAAGGAGCTCCGAGAAACTTGAGAGAAGTTTGAGAGAACTTGTATAGATTTAGTCTCTTCGAGATTTATTTCGGATGAACTAACCAACTGTTAGAGGCTACAAGATTATCTGGAAACAAAACTATCAGGTTTCTTTACGCGCAATAACGCGCGCATTGATATTCGATTCTAATGAGAAGTCAAAGAAAATCAATGTGCGATAATGTACGATTATCACTTTGTTCTTATCAAGATGATGATATTCTCGCTGACATACTTTTTCAGTAACCGCGGCGAGAATTTTATTGATGCCCCTATTCGCAATTATCCGTTGCATCACTGGAGTATTGATCTCTTCGGGTGTTTCAGTTGCGCGGAAACAAATAATACTCGAGCTCTAATACTATCATGAGATATCTCGATGTTATCAAATCCCAACTGCTGTTGAAACATCGATATCATTGTTATTTTCGTCACGATCGTTTAATCGCGTCGGAAACCAAAGTCAATCGTGATGGATTTATTCACAACTTGACATGTTGCGGACATGTCTTTCTAAAAATTTCTCGAGCGTTATACTTTGGTTCCTCGGTAGCACTTCCACGTTGTCGAAACGATGTGAGGAACAATATAATAAAAAAAAAGAATGTTAATTGGCGATACAAAACGATTAAGCCATCATAATTGCAGAGCAAGGCAACTCGTTTCCGTTCGTCCTTGACGAGGATCCAGTGGATCCACTTCAGCGATCGTCCACCTCGATACATTATGCAAATTGCTCGGTCTGGTCGTGGGCAGTTGCGGGTCTTTCCTATCTCTTCTTTTTCGTTCATGCGCTTTTAAACGTCCACAGCATCCTTAAAGCTGCATTCACATTAACAATTCTGTCGTCGTAACTTTTGGCATGCTATACTGCGATTCTCTGTAAATTCGATAAAGCTTTGCATATTTATCAATTTAATTAAATTCAACGAAATCGATCTTGATGTAAAGAGTTTTTATTTCTATAAATATTTTGACCCAGACAGACGGGTAATTTCCAGCAAAAAATTCAGATAATATGCTTTAATTAATTGTAAGATTAATTTTATCGCTATTTAATTTCTGTAACAATGTTAGGTAGCGATATATATTAATAAATATATCGTTAAATTAATTAGGAGATAATGTAATGTAATTGTTACATAATGTAATTTTGTGTGTGCCTTTTATACTTTCATTATAATTTAAATTGTGATAATTTTAATTTAATAAAAACTGGAGTATGTAATTTAATCGAAAAAGAACGCTTAAAACTTGATCTTTTGAATTATACTCTTGAATAAATATTATTAGAGTATATATAATATTTATTCAAGAGTATATAATTCAATATATGTGTATATTTTTTCTCTTGAATAAATTATATAAAAAATGTTAATGTTACAATTACACTTATATATAAATTGTAAGAGTGTAATTTAATATTAATATGCTTTTTAATTGTTTACGATACATAAAAATGTTCAAATAATCTGCGAATAAAATGAGCATTACAAGAGATGATCGCATACACTTATTATCGACGGGAAAATTGCACGTAGGTGAAAATTAAAAGGCCTTTTCCTATCTTGAAATTTTTTTATCTGATTTTTTTAACTGATTCAAATAGTTCCTCCTTACCCGAATCCGCGCACAAACGTATTGTATATTATATATATAGTTTTCTACATTAAAATATTTTTATTATAATTAAAGAAATGTAGATTAGGTCATTGAAAACTAAGACTCGTATTAAAATTGCAGTACAATCAAATTAACTTGCACAATTTTTTTAGTTTCAATCTATATAAATATATTTGATTTAAAAAATATATATATATATAATATATTAATTATTAACAAAATATATTATATAAACGTATTAATAAATATATATTTTATTTTTTATCTGTTTTCTCGTTTTCGAAATATTTTCACTAAAATGCAGAGTGCGTTTTAGAAAAAAGCAAATTGTTTCAGTGACCGTTAATAGGGAGGAGGAGGGGTAATACGCGTTGCTTCCAGCGGATCGCGAACCACGTGTCGTCCTTGCGCAAAACTTTGTCAAGCGGTCAACTCGATCTCCTTGTTTTTTTTTCTTCGTCACGCCAGGTAACTTGGTCCTTCCTTCTGTCCTCATTCAATATGTTCCTGCAATATTTCCATTTCTCGCGTCGATTCATGGACCGTGCTTATCGCACTACCCACTCGTATCCTAGCAGAGCCCACGCAGCCCACGCCAGGGCTCCGGAACCCGTTCACCCACCTTCGATCTCCATTCGCGTTTGTCGCCATCAATGTGCCGTTTCGCCGATCCGTACGTGCGCCTGCGCTGATCTAAACCGCACTTTCCAACAGTTGTATTTGGAACTGTCGCGGTGCTTTTCCTTTATAAGACGAGCGCAGCCGTTCGATCGACCGAATTCGATAAACACGTTATTGTGTATTTTTCTCAAACTTTTATGGAGTAAACTGATTTTCGAGTGCTTCAAATGGAATTACTGTTCTATCTAAAAAGTGATTAAACCCAATTGGTGCTTCTACCATACATGGTGTTTGAATAATTGGTTTTATATGTATAAGAATTAAATTAAAATATTGCTTAAATAAGTATTTTTGTTTAATATTCTGTTCGGTGGTTTAATTAAAAAGTCCATAATATAAATCGAGTTGAGATCCGATCTGCAGTGGTTTTAATAGTAATGATATTGAACAAGTTGGTCTAATTAAGCCAAATAATTACTTTAAAACATAATAAAAAAGTATCTCATATCATGGTGAATTTAAAACAAAACAATAATAATTTTTTTTGAGTGATTATAAACGTTACATATTTTGAAAAAAAGTCCATACAAAGCGATTTATCGTAATTACGGAGACTGTAAAGAGAATTAGAAACATTAAGAATTTTATATAGAATTTAAAGCATAAGCTCTTTTATAAATAATGCAACTGCGGAAATCTATAAAAAGGGACCAATGTGACGTGACGATTCAATTCGTGTGACAATCGCGCGTCAGAATTTTTAAAGAAAAATCATCTACGTTTGAAACGGGATTTGGAACAAACAATAGACGCAAATGGCGATCACTGCCGTAACGAACTGTCTGGGGCCTCCGCCCTTGCCGCCTGGAAAACGATTTCTGCAAAAATCGTCGAGAAAGTTGTCGTCCACCTACAAGAGCTTTCGCGACCCCGCCGTAGAGATCTGTCTGTCTCATGGGATTCCGGATAATTTAATAACGAATTTATACTCGCGCGAAATGCCCACGGGCAGGTTTGGCGCCAATCAAAGCCTGTTTAGAAGCTGCTCCGAAGGCAATCTGTGTAGTACACGTGAGACAACAGCGATGCTGAGTAGTACGCCCCTGAACAAATGCATTAAAGCCATTTATGGCAGTTGGAAAAATCTCTTACATCGTAAGTGCGCGAATATTGTATGTTATACGAGATGTAACTAAACCGCAATCAAATTTCTTATTTAATCTCACCGTCTTAAAATTAAATAGGAAATTTGATTTTCAGCAGAAAGTAAATTCTTATACATATTACCATACCAATTTAATACTAAAATATTTTCAAACGAGACAATGAGAATTAGAGATGAGTAAACAAGGCTCAAAATGCACGATCACGGTAGAGACTTTGTAAAGATTATAATTTCAAAATGTCATTATGTGTATTTTTATATACTATAATAGTAATCTTTCTCTAGACATTTTTAATAGACATTTAAGATGAGTGTTGCACGTACGACGCCGTCGTGCTATAAATAAATATTAGAGCTATAAAATAACGAAATATGTGATTATTCAGCAATCTTGCTTACCTTGATCTTTATCTAAATGATTCCTGCATCGAACTTTTAGTCAGGTGGCAGATCAAGGTTTCTCGAGAATGTGTTAATTTCTTTTAATTAAACTGTTATGTAGTTTCTATCTTCTATATTTAAATAGTTGAGTTTTTATGTGTTTTCTGTGTGGTTTTCCTTTAATAAACATTGTATATTTCAATTTAAATCAAAAGTGGTTTTTTGGCAAATTATATATATTTGCAAATTATACATATTTGCCTTGCAATATACATTTTTCAAATTTTTATTAATTTAAAAAAATAAAAGTTTATAAAATTAGAATTATATATAATATTCTTTTTATTTTCTTAAATATTCTCTGTCTCTCACATTTACACTTACAGGTACTCTTTAAATTTATGAAATAAATTAACTAATACTCGAATTTCTTTTTAAATACAATTGCTTTTTAAAAGCTATATCTCACGTATAATGTATCAAATATGAGAATTTTTTATTATCGTCATAATTATAAAGTAAACATATATATGAGTAAAAATATAATAAAATAATGCTATTTTTTCATAAAAGTTCATTATAATTATGACTTTTTTAAGTAACCCCAGACTTTTTTTTATCACATCTGCCACTTTTTCGGCGATCATATAAACAGGAATGTTTAGGTGCGCCGATATAATTTTAGGCACAATGGATGCGTCTGTTACTCGTAATCCTTCAATATCAATAACCTGCAAAATATTACATATGAATTTATAAAACACATGCTGCTTATTATGATATTCTGCATGAATATTCTACTATTATGTTTCTACAAACAAATACCTTTAATCTGCGATCGACGACAGCAGTCGGATCTCCACTAGGTCCCATTTTACAAGTGCCGCAGTAGTTATAAAGTGTCGTTGATAGATAATGCTATTTTTTCATAAAAGTTCATTATATAATTATGACTTTTCCAAGCAACGCCAGTCTTCTTTGATCATATCTGCCGCTTTTTTGGCGATCATATATACAGGAATGTTTAGGTGCGCCGATATAATTTCGGGCACAATGGATGCGTCTGTTACTCGTAATGCTTCAATACCAATAACCTGCAAAATATTACATATGGATTTATAAAACACATGCTGCTTATTATGATATTCTGCATGAATATTCTATTATGTTTTTACAAACAAATACCTTTAATCTGGGATCGACGACAGCAGTCGGATCTCCACTAGGTCCCATTTTACAAGTGCCGCAGTAGTGATAAAGTGTCGTTGATAGATAATGCTATTTTTTCATAAAAGTTTATTATATAATTATGACTTTTCCAAGTAACCCCAGTCTTCTTTGATCATATCTGCCGCTTTTTCGGCGATCATATATACAGGAATGTTTAGGTGCCCCGATATAATTTCGGGCATAATGGATGCGTCTGCTACTCGTAATCCTTCAACACCAATAACCTGCAAAATATTAGATATGAATTTATAAAACACATGCTGCTTATTATGATATTCTGCATGAATATTCTATTATGTTTTTACAAACAAATACCTTTAATCTGGGATCGACGACAGCAGTCGGATCTCCACTAGGTCCCATTTTACAAGTGCCACAGTAGTGATAAAGTGTCGTTGATAGCATCCTTATTACGCATTCCCAATAAGCGTCGGAGTCATATTCGTAATTGTTGCATTCCGTATAAGTAATGTTTAACAATTTAGAATCGAACGCTTGCATCGTCTTTGTCTGACCAATACTTAACGCAGTTCTAATCCCAGCAATCATTGTCCTGACGTCGTCTGGATCATCGAAATAATTTGGCACGATCTCTGGTTTAACATTAACGTCACTAGCTAACAATGTTATTCTACCGCGACTTTTAGGTTTCAGCAGTATTGGTAAAACAGTCCAGCCATTGCTGAGACTGTACTTATCCCATTCCTGAGTTATAGGATCTTTAAGTTGGAGCATCCTTTGGGGAACAAGCTCTTTCATTGCATTACCGCCAAACAATAATTCGATGTCTGGTAAATTATTATTATTTCTTGGCTGTTTTGTGTTGACGAAACCGAGGGCCTCGCACCCGCCCGGAATCGTAAACGTTCCCATTCGATTGATTAAGAAGTCCGATATATGCGAATGAAACGGATTTATCAGATCGAATAACTTGAAACCTGCTGCTGCAATTGTTGTAAATGACAATCCAAAGAACGTTAGATGGTCCATGAGGTTCTCGCCGACTGGCGCATCTCGAATTATATTTATGCCTAGGTCGGTAAGATGTTTTGCTGGTCCGATGCCGGAAAGCATTAATAATTGCGGCGATCTAATGGCACCTGCACATAGAATTACTTCTTTCTTCGCAAACACACGTATTGTTTGCTTATTCTTGATGAATTCTACGCCGATTGCTCGATTTGTAATACGATCGGTTAGCACTTTTGTCACCGTACTCTCACGAGTCAAATAAAGATTGGTGCGACCGTGCACGGGATGCAAGTATGCCTTATTGCTACTCATGCGAGTGCCATTTATGATTGTGGCTTGCAGATATGAGAATCCTATTTTGTTCTTTCCGTTGTAATCCACTAGTGAATATCCCAGTTCCTTGCCAGCTTCTAGAAAGGCTTCTGCTAACGGGGTATGAAATGGCGGGTATGTGATATGTACTGGTCCATCGGTACCGTGGTAGTTAATATCCGATTTTAGCTCTGGAATATCCATTGTTTCCAGTTTTTTGAAATACTGGAGGACGTTCTGGTATGCCCAGCCTTCGTTCCCCATCTCGGCCCATCGATCGTAATTTTCGGCGCTGCCTCTAGATGCTATCATAAAATTTAGCACACTACCGCCACCGACTACTTTTCCACTCGCCCAATGGCAACTATTATTTTTCATGCCACGACAGTACTTGTGGGATGATTTGGTCTGATAGTTCCAATTTATTTTATTGTATATCTGGAAGATGGGAGCGATTATTGGGATATCCATAAAGAGGTTTTCACTGGAACCAGCTTCGATCAGCAGTACTTTAATTTGTGGCACTTCGCTTAGTCTTGCGGCTATGGTTGCTCCAGCCGTACCA